>NC_142742.1:8002500-8172500 GCF_051943395.1 Hippocampus bargibanti | reverse complement strand
AAAAACCTCATCATGGAAAACAAGTTGTTTTATGCAATTAGAATATTCTCCAAGGACTTGATATTTAACAACATTTTCTGGCGTGCACATTCAGTTTTCATTTTCCTAACCTTGGTGTCCGTACTGGTTTTCTTGAGGTCCGTAAGGTCCTGTGGGGCCACTTTGGGAGTAGGGACCCATTCCGGGATACAAAGGGAACGGAGAGCCGACTTGGTTTCTCGGGATGTTGGACGTGAACACTGAAATTCACACGGAAATGAAAACTCAATAATACTAAAGAGTAAAAGTGTTCTAATTACAATCTCATCATTTTTTTGGGTGCAAAAATAAGAAACCCCACTTGTTCCTCAATCTCTCTCTCTCTCTCTCTCTCTCTCTCTCTCTCTCTCTCTCTCTCTCTCTCTCTCTCTCTCTCTCTCTCTCTCTCTCTCTCTCTCTCTCGCTCTCTAAAAAAACCCTAAACATATGAATGAATAAACAAATACAGTAAAGTCCCGTTATATCGATATTCAAGGGAGTCCGAAAAAATATCGATATAACCGGGACTATCGATATATTAGACCCTGTTTGCGTGTAATTTTCTCAGTGCGTGCATAGAAATAGTATCGATATAACCGGGACTATCGATATATCCGATATCGATATAACGAGACTTTACTGTAAATGAATAAATAAATAAATGAAAAAATACATACATGAATCAATTAATTAATTAAATAAGAAATTAAAAATCAAAATATAAAACACAAACAAACAAAATATAAAATACAAAATACACAAAAAATACAAATTACAATATAGAAAATAAAACAAAAACCAAAATACACAAAAAATACAAAATAAAAACAAATACAAAATATGAAATAAATAAATTAATAAAATGTAAAATTAAAATTAAAATTACAATTAAAATTTTATATATATTTTTTAAATTTTAAATTTTACATTTTATTAATTTATTTATTTCATATTGTGTATTTGTTTTTATTTTGTATTTTTTGTGTATTTTGGTTTTTGTTTTATTTTCTATATTGTAATTTGTATTTTTGGAATTTAAAATTAAAAATTTAAAATACAAAACATAAAAAACACAAAATATAAAAAATAAAATACACCAAAAATACAAATTACAACATATACAATAAAAAAACAAAACACAAAACACAAAAAACAAATAAGAAAAAATAAAAAATATAGAATAAAAAATAATAATGATTAATATAAAAATTAAAAAAATTAAAATATAAAATATAAAACAAAAAATACAAAATATAAAATACAAAATACCCCCAAAAATGCAAATTACAATGTACAAAATTAAAAAACACCTAAATAAAAAATACTAAAAAAATACAAAATATAAAATACAAAAAAAACAAATAAAAACATTAAATAAAATAATGAAAAGATGATAACTTCCTGTTCTATGAGGTCACCCCAGGGCCACCAGGGGCCGTGTTTAAAGCCTGGAAAATCCCTTTGCGCACTCGGAGCTTGAGAATGCATTGCAACAAACGTCATTAGTGACCCCCACCAGGATTACCCAGGGCATATCTAAAGGCCCCCGTCACCCAGAAGACAGTCTCCCAGAACCTTTTTGTGCATTAGCTCGCACGCCAATGGCTTCCACTTTTCCCTCTGGAGCTGAGTTGTTCTTTCTTTTGGCTATTTTTCCGTCACCGGGAACCCGCGACCGAATATCTCACAGCTGCGGTTTTGTTCTCAACTCTCTTGTGACTGCGACGGCTTTGTTTACATTCGGCGAGGTGACGTTCTGCATGTTTTTGCGGCGCTGCGTGGGCATGCTTCGCGCGGTGCGGAAGCTGGTTCTTTTGTTTGCTCATCTCGATTCAGTTTCACTTTGCTGGTATTAATCATTCCATGCTTGCACCGACCTTGCCGGTCTGGAGGGAGTCATCGTCGTGACATTTGTAACCATCATTCATGTGTGTGTATCACTCGGAAGTTAAGCCTATAATGCCATTTGTATCATATTTGATTTGGGGGTTTCTGAAAGAATAGATGAATATTATTATTATTTCATTTGTATGTAATCTGATAAATGTATTCTGCTATAGGCAGCTCAATTTTTGTTTTGGTCATTTCCAACATGGTTGCTGCCAGCGTATCATGCTTTTGTGTTTTTCAGGAAAAAACATGTGACATATTAGTACCAAACTAATAAGTTATTTTTAAAGATAAGTGTTTTCTTCTTTGAAAGAATGCATATTTATTAAGTAACCAATTCTTTATATTACAATTATATTGTGTTAAAATATCTGCATCAAATTTGATTCGTCAGGATTAAAATAAGATTTCCCTCAAATTGACATTTCACAATTAATCTACAAAATGCTTAGTAAAATACAAACACACACTACTTTGATGACTTAATTCATCTAATTAATCACTGAAATGCCACCTTCAACGCCATTCTGAGTATTTCCACAATAATTCATCATTTTCTGGACCGCTTTATCCTCACTAGGGTAGCAGGGGTTGCTGGAGCCACAAAGGGGCTTTCTATATGACTTTGATGTCTGTCAAGTTGCAGAAAAAAAGTTGCCAAAAGTGCCCATTGTATCACATGTGATACAAAAAAAATCATAAACAACATCATAGAATAAAAAAAAAGTTGTGTATTTTGATGAGTTAATTAACATTTCAGATCCCAAAAACAGAATTTTCTGGCTATTCTTTGATGGGTCAGGTCTTCAAGGGCTTACGAACTTAATTGGTGTGTGTGTAAGGCGAAAAGTTCATCTGCCAAACATTTATTTCCCATAAGAAACCATTAAAAATGAGAATAATCAGTTTAGAGGTCCCCATAAAACATAATTTTCTACTAAATAAGCCTTAAAACTACACAAAATACACCTTATTTTATGTATAATAAACGTGCTATTGTATTGTAATTAAATAAACTACAGTATAATAAAGTTGTTTTATTTACCTTTGTGATGGTTGTTGATGGCTTGATGGAATGGAGTGGGAGGAGGGAGTTGCTGTTTTGTAAGGAGAGAGTACATTCCTGCTTTTCATTAATCCAAATCAACAGAAGTTTTTCAACCACTACTATTGCCTGAGACCGTTGCTTAGACAACACAGAAACACCCTTTGCCACACGTAGCAATGGTCGACTTAGCATCCTGGTCCTGGGACGTGAAGTCTCCTTCTTCTGCTCGACCGTAATTTTTTTTGTGTACTCTTCGCCTTAACACTAGCCTGTGGTGGGGTTATTCTCGGTTTGAAAAAAGCAACATTATCCACTTGATAACAAAACACATCTGCACTGAGTGCACTGAAAGAAAGTGGGCGTGGAAAACTAGTCTGCCAGCCACAGTGGCGCTGTTCGACCGTGTGGTATGGTGTTCTTCCGCCGAAAACTAGTCTGCCAGTCATTGTGGCGCTCTGTGTGTTTCCCGAAAACTAGTTCGTATGCGAAGATTATATTCTCCGAAATTTAATGTTCGTAAGCTAAAGCGTTCGTAAACCGAGGAATCACTGTAGTTAGATACGTTTTAGCAGCTTAAACTTGAATTGTCTGAGCAAGTATGTCCAAATCGGGTGTCCTGTCGCTTGATCAACATTTTTCTTGTGACATCTGACATGAATTTGTATTGAATCTCCCTGCCCAAGACATTGGGATCGGGTATTACGAAGAAAAAAAAACTGTATGAATCCCCTCACCTCCTGCGGATGGTGGCTTGAAACATTGCTCTGTAAGTGGGCAAAGCGCTCTGCGTGTAGAGAATAAGATGCTGATTTGTCCATGGCTACTTCATTATTCTAAGCCGCTCTGTCTATAGGTGTCTCAAAGCCTCTCAGGCTAAAACTCGCCTCGACCATTCAAATTGACATTTGGGAGCAATCCTCGTCTGGGATCTCAAGCCACCATTTTTTTTAAACCCACAGAAAGGTCTCCTGTTTCAAGTGAAATGGGGAAAGGTGGTTGAATTGCCCTTGAAAGGGGATAAAGTGTGTGTGTCTGCGTGTCACATGACGCATGTGGAAAGAGATTATTTAGTAAACTTGAATGTAAACGTTGATAAGCAACAATATTGTTGCAAAAGAGTCCGGGGGCAACTCTTTGCCATGTTTTGTTTTTTTTTTTTTTTTTTTTTGGGGGGGGGGGGATTTGCTGCTGGTGAAAGTGCACACCACCACAATTGGTGTGCTCCCCAAACGAAAGCCGTGACTCAAGAAGGAAGTACAATGAATGTTTTTCATCAACATTTCAAGTGGTATTAATTTGCTAATTATGGCATTTTTTGTTGTTGTGAGAATAAAATTGATCAAGCTGTTTCAGTTTTCCTTATATTACCGTATTTTCCGATGTATAAGGCGCACCCAAAAGCCTTGATTTCTTCAAAAGATATACGCAGGTGCGCCTTATATGTGGCGTAATATTGAGACGCACCAGGTCTCGCAACTACTATCAGCAGCCACCAACTCCGTTTCCCCCTGTAGAAGAAGTTGTGCATAACACCAGAGTCTACTGTAGCGCCTTATAATGTGGCGTGCTGTATATTTGAAATATTTGTATATATTTGGAACTTTTTTTTTCATTCAATTAATGAGAATAATGCTTTAATGCGCCTTATATATGGAAAATGTTAGAAAATACACCATTCATTTGGGATGTGCCTTATACTCCGGTGAACCTTAGACATGGAAAACGTTTGAAAATACACCAGTGATTGGGGGTGCGCTTTATACACCGATGCGCCTTATAAATGGAAAATGTTTGAAAATAGACTATTTAGCTTGTAGTCGAAGTGCACATTCCACCATGATGTCCCTGATCCACTGATGAAAATATGCTTTGATCATCTCCTCTTTCAAGTAACAAAGAGGGTACAGAAAGTGCTTAAGAAGGAATGAGTCTATGCGTATTTGTGTTGTCATATTATTTGTTATTTAGTTTTTTTTGTTCTTTTGACTTCAAGACGGCGCCCCGAGAGTGGCTGCCTTTCCAGCAGCTCATGTAATTTGTTTTTCTACTTTCATTCCTTTCATCACTTTGCTGCTGTGAAATGTAAAATTTTCCACTGCGAGACTAATAAAGGCAAATCCAATCCAATTCAATCCAATTCTTTTGGGGTGCGTTTTATACTCTGGTGCACCTTATGTATGGAAAAAAGTTTGACAATACACCATTCTTTGGGGATGCGACTTATACTCATGTGGGTCTCATAAACCAGAAAATATGGTAGTCGTGTCAGGCTTGTTTGAGTTGGTAATGCTAGACTGATTGTTAGAAATATTTTATTATATTTGGAAAACTTTTGTCATTCATTGAAGGTGCTCCTTCTACTCTGGTGCGTCTTATATATGGAAAACGTTTGAGAATACAGTACACCATTCATTTGGGGTGCGCCTTATACACCAGCGCACCTTATATATGGAAAACGTTTGAGAATACACCATTCATTTGGGGTGTGCCTTATACACCAGCGCGCCTTATGTATGGAAACATTTGAGAATACACCATTCATTGAAGATGCGCCTTATACACCGGAAAATATGGTAGTTGTGTTGGGCTTGTTTGAGTTGCTAATGCTAGACTGAGTTTTTGTGAATATTCTATTTTATATTTCTATATGCTATTTGGAAAACTTTTGTCATTCGTTGAAGGTGCACCTTATACTCTGGTGCACCTTATATATGGACAAAGTTTGAAAACACACCATTCATTTGGGGTGCAACTTATACTGCGGTGCGCCTTATATATGGAAAAAGTTTGAAAACACCATTCATTGGCGGTGCGGTTTATACTCTGGTGCACCATATACACCAGAAAATATGATATGGCCAATGTTGTCAGATTAGTATCTAGGCGATTATACCAAAGGCCACGAATGGGGCAAAATATAATGAATTTCAACAGTGACAGCAGAAACTTTACAACATTTACATTTTCTTTGGAAAGGCATAAAGTCTTGGATTACATTAGACTGTGCCGCGTGTGTACCTAACGCATCGGTCACAACAGTTGGGGAAAAAAAGTGTGTGGGAGGAAAAGAGCAGCGATTGGGGCCTGAAAGTGCTGAGGCTGCGAGTGTTGGGTTTAAGGAGCGAGGACATTATTGTAATGTTTTGCTTCCATTAGGATGAGAGGATGTTGGGCGAGGAGATGTGGAGGAGGGGAAAAAAAGAGCATGTAATACCAAACTGTAAATTGCCTGGAAAATAGACGAAGGAGAAGAACAATGTGTCGAAAGCGCTAAAAGCAAATAACACATTCAAGGATTTCTGTCTTTCTGCTCGGTTCACTCCCCCGGTATGAACACAAAGACACGCACATGCACACACAAAGCTCTCCCTCATCCTGGCAGAGTGAACAAAGGAGGAAGCCGGCAAAGTATACATGGGAAAAAGTGGGAAGGGACGTTCAGCATATTTATCGAAATGAAGAGATGAGTGAGGCTCTTAAGGGAGGCGAGCACTTGAGCAAAGTGGGTGTATTTGGGTGGGAGAGTTGTTTGTGTGTGTGTGTGTGTGTGTGCTTGAGAAAATTACACACACACACACGCACGCACGCACGCACGCACGCACACACACACACACACACACACACACGCACACACGCACACACGCACACACACACACACACACACACACACACACACACGCACACACACACGCACACACACACACACACACACACACACACACACACACACACACACACACACACACACACACACAGACACACACACACAAACTCACTTTTAACCAGCATTGTATTTTATTTAGACAATAGGGAGAGTTTAGAGCACAGGTGTCAAAGTCAAGGCCCGCGGACCAAATCCGGCCCGCCACATCATTTTTGTTCGGCCCGCGAAAGCGAATCAAACTTGTTAAATTCCATGATGATTACTAAAATCTGAGCGAAAATTTCATATTTTTGGATGTCAACCACAATAAAAGTCATTATTCTTGACTTCAGATTTGAAAACGAGTTATTCATTAATTTGCTGTGTGCTCTATATGTAATATTTGAAGGGATTTAAACATTCTAATGGGTTCCCTAAATTCATAACGGCGCTCGAGAGGAAACCATAACTACAATGTGGCCGCGGCAAAAAATGACTTTGACACCCCTGGTTTAGAGGCATTGGAGACCAACATTATATCTGCAACTGGATTTGGAAATAACCTTCTACATGAGCACCCCCCTCCGTCTGTCTGACTGATGATGACACATGTATGAATTTTTGTTTGTTGCGATATGTGCCCTGCGATTAACTGGGGACCAGTTCAGAGTGTCGTAAGCCCAGTAACCTATTGATGCTTTTATAGGATAAGCCATGTTTACAAAGGATGGTTCAATAAAATGCTACAGACAAAGTACCCTATTTTCCAGTGTATAAGGTGCATCGGAGAATAAGGCGCACTCCCAATGAATGGTGTATTTTCAAACTTTTTCCATATATAAGGCGCACCGAACTATAAGGCGCACCTTTCTACGACTGACAAAGGTTTTACGAATATCATATAGAAATACATGAAAGTTTTCCAAATATAGGTAACATGCGACTTATGATCAGGTTCCATTCCGACAAACCGGTCGTAAGTCAAATGGTTGTAAATTGAGATGCATTCAAAGTGGCCGACGCGAGGTTTATACGACAGGATAGTGTACGATGTCAAAATGTTTTTAAAGAACGTTTTCTATTGAATACTATTATATACCAAACTGCTTACAGTTCAATTATAAATTCTTATAACTTTTAGTGTCATTTTTATCATTTTAGATTTAGTATTATCGATTTTATTACTGTGTCGTTTGGCTGACCCAAATACGCATGGCTTCCCACGCACACGCGCTGTTGAAAAATCGCTGTCCCTGCTAACGGAGAAGCCAGAAGAGGTCACCCAACACACACTCAGACTCAGGCGGACACCGAAGCAAAAAGGCTCTACCGGTTGACCTCTCCACGGCCGTACCCCACACCGACGTGCGGCCCGACCCAGGAGCCGTTCGCAACGCCGACTCGCCCAACCCGCCACCTCGCCGCGAAGCAGAACGGACTGTCTCAAAGAGGCGGCGGCGCCGACCGTGAGCCTGACGCGCCGTTTGCGTCGCGGTGATCCCAACCGCTCGAGCGCCGACGCTCATCCGCCTCGGCGGACACATCACAAAATTGTCATGCGCGTTTGGGAAGAAACAGGGTCATCTCATGAAGAAAATCAAGGCTTTTCAGTGCGCCTTTTCCAATGGAAAATACGGTATATGGTGCGACAGGTTAGGTATATAAATGTGAAACAAAATAATGAGCCAGTCATTAAAATTATATCTTTACATGTCCAAAATCTTGGCACTGACTGCCAATTCATATTAGCTGTCCAGATCAGGATGGCCAAATACCGTATTTTCCACACTATAAAGTGTATCTAAAAAGGATTCACTTCAGACATCAGTGTGCCTTATAATCCGATGCACCTTCTTTATGGATGAATATTTGGATTTCTTGGACGTTGTATTAACATGTTTTCTAGTGTGTAAGGCGCACTGAAAAGCCTTCATTTTTTCTTCAAAAAATAAGCTTGTCCCTTATATACAGGTGTGCCTTATATGTGAAGTAAAATCGACCCACAACAGGTCTTGCAACTCCTGTCAGCAGCTGCTGACTCCATTTACACTTGTAGACTAGAAAGTAGTGAGTAACCCCAGCCTCTACTGTAGCGCCTAGTGTGGTGTGCCTTATAGCGCCTAATGTGGTGTGCCTTATATATGGAAATCTTTTATATTTTGATATATTATATTTGGAAAACCTTTTTCATTCATTGAAGGTTCACCTTATACTAAGATGCACCTTATATATGGAAAAAATTGACAATACACCATGCATTTGGGGTGCACCTTGCACTCTGGTGCGGCTAGTACGACGGAAAATACCGTAAATGTTCTGCAAAGTGCTTTGGTATAGCTGCAGCGGTTGTGAAAGCTCTATAGAAATTGTATTGTATTCCCTTTAGCATAGCTACATCTAACGGATGCATCATGTGCCCTCTATTGTAACTTGTCTTCTATGGGCCTTATACTGCGGCACACCTTATATAAGAAAACATGCCATTCATTGAAGGTGCGCATTATACTTGGAAGACCCTTATATAAAGACGCTAAAGGATACAGTAGCATTACATTTGCTTGGCCTAATGTTGTGCGATCATTAAAATAATAGCACCGACCGCATATTTAACTTCACTGTCTCCGGGAAAGCCAGGTGTGGCCTCCAGGCTGTACTTTTCTCAAGTTTAGTATAATGTGTACATACCGCGCTCTTGAGCCATAGGCGAGCGGGTGACTGGTGGGCGGGATCCATCCGATCCATTCCCAGAGCTCTGCGGGTTTGAAGTGGAGCCTTCAAGAAGACAAAAGTCAGAATATCAACATGCAGAAATCCAACTGGGTATCGTCTAAGTTGCCAAATGAAGAAATAAAATGAAGAGACGTCAGGGTCTGTGCATTAATGATCAATTATCGGACAAATGCACTTCCAGAGGACGTGCCCTTTTCCCTTTCCTGCGCCGGCTCTTTGTGTGAGCGTGAAAACATGAGAAACTTCCCCCTGTAGGAAAGCGGAGCCATTTGAGGATCATCGATTCGATGCTCGTGCTCATGTCTGTGGGCTGCATTGAAATCCAATAAGAAGTTGAGAGTCTGATTAGGACAATGGCAGCCAAGAAGCGTAGTGGATTGATTTAGCTTGCAGCAAGGAGAGAGAGCAGCAAATTTAACCTTTTATCTTTGAATTTGGGCCTTCAAACAGTGAGCACTCCTCCCTCTGCCCACTTCATAATGGCTGTTGATGATGTGTATAATTCACTGTTTAAATCCCAGTGCAGTGCAAAAATGATTTGAGCTGCAAATCCAGTGGCAAAATAATTTTGGTGGACAAGGTGGTATGCAGTGGAAATCTGTCTGACAATATTAATTTATTTATTCATGTATTTATTTATTGGTTTATTTGGATTGGATTAGCTTTTATTAGTGTCGCAGTGGAGAAATTTACATTTCACAGCAGCAAAGTGATGGAAGGAAAAGGAAAGGAAGAAGTAGAAAAACAAAATCCAGGAGCTGCTCGAAAGGCAGCCACTCGTGCGGCGCCATCTTGAAGTCAAAAGAACAAGATAACAAAATAACAAAATAATATGACAACACAACGACACAGTCATTCAATCTTAAGCACTTTCTTCACCCTCTTTGTTATGTGAAGCAGCTTTAGCTGAAAGAGGAGAGAACTAAAGCGTCCTTTTCACCAATGGATCAGGGCTGTCATGGCGGAATATGCACGTCTGCTACAAGCTAAATGCTGAAAGCAAACACAAAGCTGTAGCATCATTTGACGAAAAGAGACTGTCTCACATCTCCTGTCCCACATGAATCCGCTTCAACTCCAAGCTGCGACAGATCCACATACATTGTACTATATTCTGTCTGTTTTTCAAACTACTATTTCTTATGGAAGAGTAAACTTGTATGAAAAAAGTGTGCTTTCAACACAAATGATGCTTCAGTATAAAATCTCCTGTCTCACGTAAATCCGCTTCAATTCCAAGCCGCGGCAGATCCACATACGCTCTGTGCTGACGCTCCTTTCTTCTCATCGTGGGCTCCTCAAGCCATGCATCCTTTATCTATTTATCTATGTATTTATTTGTTTGTTTATTTATTTATTTGTGTTTATTTACATGCTTTTTTATATTTATTTACCTATTTATTTTGTATGTATTTATTTATTCATCTGTTTATTTAGTTTTTGATTTGTTTACCTATTTATGTATTTAATTATTGATTTGATTGTTTATTTATTTGCCTATTTATTTATGGATATATTTATTCATCTGTTTATTTATTTACCTGTTTATTTTTTATTTTTTAATTAATTAATGTATTCATCTGTTTATTTATTTACCTATTTATTCGTGTATTTATTTATCCATCTGTTTATTTATTTTTTCATTTACTTACCTATTTATGTATTTCATTATTTATTTGCTAGTTCATTTATTTGCCTATTTATTTATGGATATATTTATTCATCTGTTTATTTATTTACCTGTTATTTTTTATTTTCCAATTAATTAATCAATCAATTAATTAATGTATCTGTCTATGTATTCATCTGTTTGTTTATTTATTTAGCTATTTATGTATTTCTTTGTTTGTTTATTTATTTACACATGCGCCTCTGTGTGCATGAGTTGTAGTTGCCAAACGACATGAATGGAGGTTGCACGCTCCCCCATTAACAAACCCAATTAAAGTCAACATAATTGCTTCGCATAAAACTGCCTAAACAACATTTCATTTCACCAGGCTGCCGACTCACAAACACACACGCGCACACACACACACACACACACACACACACACACACACACACACACACACACACACACACACACACACACACACACACACACACACGCACACACACACACACACACACACACACACACACACACACACACACACACACACACACACACACGTCATAAAAGTCATATAAGTAATTGCAACAATACATGTAAATAAACACTTGTGAGTACACAGAAACACGGAAGTGAGCAAAGGCATTGGGAAAGGGCCAAAAAAAGGATCTCACACACGCATGCACACACGAGAAAGCCTCCTTCGCATATGGGTAGAATCCAGCCGCACTGTTTCAAACAGGGAATATTTGATTAGTTAGTCTGTCAACACGTGGCAGGAGGGAACACATCCGTGTGCGATCGTTGAAGCAGCCCTCAGATAACGGTGGAAGTGTTATCTACGTGCCACAACGTGTATCGGATGACAACAATTCATCAAAAGTTAGTTATCAAGCACAGCTGCAGCATCGCAGGGACACTTCACATCTCGTATTGCAAGTTTTTTTTATCTTTATTCTAGAATCTCAGTAAAACGAGCGACTGCTTTAATAAGCAAACACCTTTCCTTTTGCGGCCTTACATCATTTATTGCGTGCACATAGGAAGTCACAGTGGTGGGCTGTGGATGTCACTCCTAGGCCTTCAGTAGTGCTAAATCTGGCCAGGAAATAACTTGTGACTTGAAGAAACACTTAAAGTGTTTGAATTTGTACTACGGACGTGTGGATTCATGATAATATCATAAAATTGCAATATTAGCGCTATTTTTGCTAGCTTCTTAATGATGTCCACCTATTCTTGAAAAGTCCGTTTGGAAAATGGGTTTCACAGTATATCTGCAATCAAATCCATTTCTTCCCCTCCTTCAGCCATTGTGGGTTGACAAAACCACTATTAAATCAACATAACAATATATTTGCTTATGCAGCTCGCTATGGATACAGTGTGCTAGCTCTCGCCAGTATTTACTTATCACTCGTGGCTAGTGATACTATCTCTTGGCAGTCCATCGAAGTCGAGGATGACGTCGCTTCCATTGCTTTGTGGGGTATTGGACAGTGGTTATTGGCGCTGGCGGCGATGCCACTGTAGGTGACTATGAAGCCCGATTCTGGAGCCACAAATCCTGCCACATTCAGGACATGTGAGGCCAGGACCGGGCTGGCGAGACGGTACTGAAGCAGCACAAAGGTGTCTTTGCTCGTGCCGCACGATCCTCCTCTGGGTGCGCTTGTCTTCAAGTTGTGTCACCCCTTCGTGGCATAAGGAGCGCCACAGTGGCCTGTTCGCTGCAGCAGACTCCAGATCGCTGGGCTTGATGTTGCAGTTCTTTAGAGTCTGTTTAAGCTGGTCTTTGTATCGCAGCTTAGGACCACCAGGCTTCCTCTTCGCTGACAAGAGTTGTCCATAAAGCACCTGTCGAGGCAAGCGGCAGCTAGGCATCCGGATGACATGTCCAACCCACCGAAGTTGCCTCTTTGCCAGTATGGCCTCGATACTGGTGGAGGCAGTGCGTTGAAGGATGTCGGTGTGTGGAACACGATCCTGCCAGGTGATGCCAAGGATTCGTTGGAGGCACCTGATGTGGAATGCATCAAGGCGTCTCACATGGCGTCGATAGATGGTCCAGGCTTCTGCGCCATATAGCAGCGTGGACACACACACTGCTTGGTAGACTGCGACTTTTGTTGGAGTTCTTAAGTGGTTGTTTTCGAACACACGAGTACGCAATCTGCCAAAAGCTTTGGAGGCTTGATGGATGCGGGCCTGGACGTCATCATCAATTAGACAGGAGGGTGTTAGAATGCTGCCGAGGTAGCTGAATTGTTGGACAACCTTGAGGGGTGTGCCACTGAGGGTGAACGCTGGGGTTGGAGAACTCTCTTTTGCCATGACCTCCGTTTTGGTTACATTGATCACGAGACCGAGTGATCGGTAGACGGAGGACATGGTATCAAGGGCATTTTGCATGGCAGCTGGGCTGTGGGCCAGCAGAGCACAATCATCTGCATACTGTAGCTCGTGGATGCCGCTGATCAGGGTCTTGGTCTTGGCCTGTAGGCGTCTGATGTTAAACAGGTTACCATCCAGGCGGAATTGGATTTCTACGCCGCCACCTTCCTGGATGGACTTATGGAAGAGGAGCGTAGCTGCCATCAGGAACAGGTTGAATATAGCAGGGGCCAGTACACAGCCCTGCTTCACCCCGACTTCCACAGGGAACGGGGAAGATTGCTGGCCACCAACAAGTACAGTTGCTTGCATGCCGCTGTGGAACTGTTTTAGGATGCCGAGAAATTTGGAGGGGATGCCAAATTTCTGCAGTATGGTCCAGAGAATGTCACGGTTAACTGTGTCAAATGCCTTTGTAAGGTCAATGAAGGTGATATAGAGGTCCTTGTTTTGTTCCTTGCATTTCTCCTGAACTTGGCGCGCAGCGAAGATCATGTCCAGAGTGCTTCGATCCTTCCTGAAGCCGCATTGTGTCTCTGGGAGGATGTCTTCGGTAATGTGCGATGTAAGACGGAACAGCATTACTTTTGCAAGAATCTTGCCAGCAACAGAAAGTAGGGAGATGCCACGGCTGTTGCCGCAGACTGACTTGTCCCCCTTCCTTTTGTAAATGGTGACGATGTTGCTGTCTTTCCATTCCTGAGGAAGTGTCCCGTTTTGCCAGATGTTGCAGATGAGGTGGTAAAGCTTCCGTGTCAGGAGGTAACCGCCGCTCTTGAAGACCTCAGCTGGAAGTCCATCAGGGCCAGGGCTTTTGTTGTTTTTAAGGCTCCGGATTGCAGAGAGGACCTCTGTGAACTGAGGAGGTTCATCAAGGGAGGGAACTGATGGAAGCTCTGGGAGGGAGTCAAGGACAGATGTGTCTGAAGGGTTTACTTGGTTGAGCAGGGAGTCAAAGTGCTCTGCCCAGCGCTCAAGTATTAGCTGTTTGTCCTTCAGTAGTACAGAACCGTCTGCAGATTTAACTGGGACAATGTGTTGTCTTCGTGGGCCGTGCAGGGATTTTACAGCATCATAGAAGGCGTGTGTGTTGTTGTTGTCTGCATGCCTCTGGATTTCTTGGGCCTTGCTGAGCCACCACTTGTTCTCCATCATCCTCAGCTGTTTCTGTGTTTCACCACGGATGGCCTTGTAGTGAGAGAGGAGAAGTGGAGAATGAGGGTTGGAGAGAAGTGTGGTATGGGCTTTGCGCTTGGCTTCCAGAAGCTCCTGTATGGCAGCTGAGCTGTTATCGAACCAGTCTTGATGACGTTTCTGAGTGAAGCCGATGGTCTCAGAGGCAGCTTGATGAATTGTTGTCCTCAATTTTTTCCACCTGCTTTCAACATCAAGGTCACCGTTACTGGTGTCGTTGTCCAGGCTGGCAAGTCCCTCTGCCAGCTTGTGGCGGTAGCTGGCTGCACATTCTGGGGACTCCAGGGCCCTGGTGTTAAGACGCCTTTGGGGTTGCTGTTTCTTATGAGGAGGTCGAATTCTCAGCTTGAGCCTGGACTTGATCAGTCGATGATCAGTCCAGCATTCAGCCCCACGCATGGCCCGCGTGATGCAGACATCATTTTGGTCCCGTTGCCTTGTGATGATGTAGTCCAGTAAGTGCCAATGTTTGGACCTGGGGTGCATCCATGATGTGATGTATTTCTTTTTCAGTTGAAAGATGGTGTTAGTTACAATCAACTGATGCTCAGAGCACAGAGTGAGGAGTCGGAGGCCATTGCTGTTTATTTTCCCCGTCCCGTGCCTTCCGATTACTTGTTTCCAGAGCCTGGCATCAGTACCTACTCGGGCA
Organism: Hippocampus bargibanti; assembly: GCF_051943395.1. Classification (NCBI taxonomy): domain Eukaryota; kingdom Metazoa; phylum Chordata; class Actinopteri; order Syngnathiformes; family Syngnathidae; genus Hippocampus; species Hippocampus bargibanti. The sequence goes on along the minus strand of NC_142742.1, from coordinate 8,157,316 downwards.
TTGAAGTCACCCATCAGAACAAGTTTATCAGAGGCAGGGATTTTGGATATGGTAGCATCCAGGGACTCGTAGAAGGCATCTTTGGTGTTATCGTCAGCATCCAAGGTGGGAGCATAGGCGCTGATTAAAGTTGCGAAGCGACCTTTTACCAGGGGAATACGCCAGGTCATAAGCCGTTCACTGATGCCTTGGGGGGACTCAGGGATGTTACTGAGTAAGCTGCTTTTCACAGCAAAGCCAACTCCATGGAGTCTTCGCTCATTCTCTGGGAGACCCTTCCAGAAGAAGGTGTAACCTTCACCAACTTCTGTGAGTGAATCCTCGCCTGAGAACCGAGTCTCACTGAGTGCGCCAATATCGATGTTGTACCTTCTCAGCTCATGTGCGATGAGGGCAGTTCGTCTCCGAGGTCTCTCCATCCCGTCTCGAGCATCGAGGAGGGTGCGAACATTCCAGGAAGCCAGGTTCATAGTCATGGGTTTGATTATATTTCGTTTTCGACCGCAGAGGGGGGATGCCTTGGTGGCTGCGGTGGGCCACCCAGGTGTGGTGGAACAAGCAATGTTTAGGTCACCTTTTCTAGACCCTTCCCCTATAAGGGGTGAGCAGTGCGGACCCTGAATAGGGCTGCTCAGACGCACAGGATGCTGCCGAAGGATAATGTTGCTCCATCCCATCTTCGCAACGACCATCAATCCTGTACCGCCCCTGTGTAGGAATCAAGCTAGAAGCTTCCAGTCACATCCATGACCTGCCCCCGTCACTTTATCCTATCGCCAGTGGACTTATATGGTGGAAGCTGAAACCTGCGCTACTAGTGGATTTAGTGTGAGGGACGGGGCGCGCAATTCCTTCCCCCACATACTTGGCCGCACCCACTGTATTCCAGTGGCAAGAGTGAAGACTCGAGACGACCTTCAGGTGAGTGCGGTTGCAAGGGGCTGCCGGTGGTCCGATCTGTTGGACTCCGCCTACGCCTACCCCCGGGTGCGGATTTGGGATCACTCTTTGTCTGGCCTCTACCCTCCGACCTGTTCGGCTTGGGTGACCCTGCCAGGAGTACAAGACTCCAGCCGACATAGCTCTCGGGGTCACGGAGACGCGCAAAGTGCCTCACCACGATAAGGTGGTGATCCCAGTCGAGGCACATTGATACTATGATTGGCTAGTGACTAGCCAATCATAGTTTGCAAAACCTCTGATGTTTCGCACGTCTTCCAGCAGGCCCGGTGTTGCCAGCTCGAACAAGCTCGAACAGCTCGAATGCTCCAGGGCCTGCAGAACTGATTGTGAAGGCGTCCAAGTAGATTTCTGACCCTGGTAACAAATGATGGCTGATATGTGATTGGTTAGTTAAATTCTTAAATACCAAAACACCCATCTAGAAGCAGCACAACAGGGCAACAGCAATGAAAGGAAGCTGAAATTATTATTATTATTATTATTATTATTAATTATTGTCTGTGATTCAGATATTTTTAGGCCAGCAGAGAAGGCCTTGCAGGCCCTAATGCCCACAACTGAGAATTCGCATGGGTTTTCATAATACCTTCTTTGTGTGTTTTGTTTGGTTTGAAAGTGCTATATTTGAGTTGAGAGTTGAGATGAAAAAGACTTGGAAACATAAGAACAAAATTGGACATCTGTTCAAAAATCCATCAGATTAAAGTCTCACAAGATGGAAAAGGTTGTTCCTGGACCTAGAATCCAAATGGAACACAATCTATATTTCGAGACCCAAGAAAATGCTAGTTAGCTTGAAGGTAAACAAAATTTGTTTTCACACAAAATATAGTGATCCCTCGTTTTTCACATTTAATGGGGACCAGGACCACCCGCGATGGACGAAAATGCACGAAGTAGAGCTATATAATAATAATAACCAACGTGATAACACAGAGGGGACTGGTGGGCAGGGCTGAGAAGATGCACAGCCAATCCACATGGCTGTAAACCATGAGATATCGTGCTGTGACTGGGTGACCTCAGCTCTGGGGACCAACCAGACAACAGCCATGTACAAAAATTCTGAGTCATTCGGAATTTTTTTTAATTCTGAATGTTTATTTCCAAGAAAAAAAAAATTGCGATGCACTGAAACCACGATAGGTGGACCGCGAAGAGGCAAGGGATTATTGTAACTGGTCCCGGTAGCTTTTGGTCTCTGTTGAGTCAATTATAGCACATACAGTAAAGTCTCGTTATATCGATATTCTCGGGAGTCCGAAAAATATCAATATAACCGGGACTATCGATATATCCAACCCTGCGCGCATGTCATTTTCTCCCTGTGCGCATAGAAATAGTATCGTAATAAGCGGTACTATCGATATAACCGATATCGATATAACGAGACTTTACTGTATTTAGCTTGGCAGCTAAGCTAGATGTTTAGGGCAAAACAACGATAAATGGTTGAATGTGTGTGTGTGTGTATGCGCACAGGGATGCATGCCAGGTGTTAGCTTAGCTGTTTGTCTGGACAGCAGAATGATGGTGGCAGTAGATTGTGTCACGCGCCACTATGCAAGGTACAGTGATGCAATATCTCGGCCCGAGATGACACAAGAAATAACAACCAACGTGGCTTTTGCGTCTATGTGAGAGCGATTAAGGGAGATGACAACAGCAACAACAAAAAAACAAACAGAAAATGGAAACTAATCCGAAACACAAAATTGACGACGTAACATCGTAAACAGATACGAGTAGCGGAAGTTTGATAAAGCTTCATGGCCCTCCCTGCCTGAATCCAGTTAAGCTTCCAGCACTTGGTAATTATTTCACTACCAATTAGTGTCCAAACAAAGCTTATCACTCCCTGCCAACCCCTTCCCCGACCCCACTGTCCTCCCTCCTTCCCCTCACCCGAAATGCCATTAAATAATTATGCTTAAATAAAACAAACAGGCTCCACAGTGAGTCGTGGCACACTTAATCTGTACCATTAATAATTCATACACGGAATCTCTGACACGCAGTTCTTCACCGTGTGCTGCTGGGAGAGAAAGGAAGAGCTAAATGTCAGCAGTATATCATTTCTTGTATATGAACCAAAATAATAATAATCATCATTTGTATGGAAATCCTTCTTCCATGCAGGGCCGTCCTCCGAGCTTTGCATAGGGGTGTGTGCATGTGATTTAAAAGCTTGTTTTTATTCAATTGTAGGAAACTCACTGCACGTATTTGTACCTGACCTGCATATCTCGGCACGCTCTGAGAATATATTCTAACTATGCATGTTTGCATGCAAATACTGGCACACTCGATTCAATCTCAAAGCCCATGTGTCTTTGCTCAAATGTAATCAAAGATAGGTTCGGTTTATTCAATTGCTTGTTTTTATTTTGTATTTATATTTTGGCTGCGAGCTATGATGTACAGTATTGGTGATTGTCAAACTTTATTCAACACGGTGACTTCAAACTAACGCCTGGACAAATTTCCAACTATTTTTCCGTTGCTATTGATAAGTAGATCGTCAATGTTATCTTCATTTGAAAAGATGACATATTCCAAGTGTGTTGGAGTTGAAGATTTTTTTTGTTTCACTGTTACTATAAGTTAAATAGTAGTAATATAATCAATATTAACTCATTTCACTGCCAGACAATGTGCATAAATGTGTCCACTCCAGTGCCAGGGTTTTTGTCATTTTCACTCAAATTGTATACACAGAATATTGAGTTTGAGGATTACATAAACATTTAATGCAGCGATAGAAACCTTTTTCATCACAAAAAAGAGTTAATTACTAAATTACATGGGTCTGGAGATATTTGAGCTTGAAATGGGGGCGGCTGTCCAAAATACAATACATACATATTGATTTATATAGCGCTTTAACAACAGCTGAAGTTGTAACAAAGCACTAACATGGACAAAAGGCAAATGCTGCCTCCTCGTGGAAGGGAAAAAAAAAAAAAACATTGACAGAGGTCTGACAAGCGCTTTATCGGCACCCCCACAAGAAAAACCAAAACCCGATCAAATTCTGGAATGGTTCTCGACGTCACACTTTTCAATTCTGGAATAAATTCGGTAATGGAAGCAAAAAAAAACACTTAGTGAACATGAGCCCCCCCCCCCCCCTCTCATTTTTCTACACTGAGGTAACAGAGCCAAAAGTAAAGGAAGTTCATTGCATTTATTTTGGGGAGATAATGCTCCTCCTCGGTAAAAACCCAAAACACATTTTAAATTCCTCTTCCGCAAGGACCGTCAAGGCAACCGAGAGTCTTCTTTTGAAGAGAGGGAATGTAGTCTTTGAAGTTTTATTTTCTCTTGTCAGTATTTTCAAACGCAAAAGCTTGTTAAGTTCAAAGCCAAGAGGGAGGACTTGTGGCCATATTTCTGTTTTGTTTCAGGGCTCAGCGAATATTAAGCTTCAGAGTAATTGCATGAGTACGTGTGGATGTGCTTGCAAATGAGTGTATGTGACATCATGTGTGTCGATGTGCCAATGAGGGAAAGTTTGATATTAATCAATGCCTAGGCCACTTTTGGCATGCAATACACGCATGTCTGTGTGGTGATAAAAAAAATAAACTGAATCTGATCAAGGCTTAAAAGGTTGCGAAAAGCGATTTTATTATTCTATTTCCCCACTATACGGCGCTTCAGAGTATAAGGCTCACCCTTCAATGAATAGAGGACAAAAAAAATGTTGTTCATATGTGGCACACCACAATGCCTATAGAATAGAAGATCAAATTACTGCTGTGGACTGCAAATTTCCCCATTGTGGGACGAATAAAGGTTTTCTGATTCTGATTCAATACTGACTGCAGTTGCTTGGTGCATCGACTAGATGGAGCCGCGCTAGAGGGAATACAATCCAAAGCAGCTATATTGATCACAGATCCCAGCCAAGGGAAATTAAAATAGAGGAAAATGAACCAGATCAGCCGGGGGTCAAAGAGCCCCTTTTTGGAGTTCATGGGGCAACGACCCCCTGAAGCGGAAGATATTTTACAATTTAAGATACTTTAGAAGTCATTTCCAATATATCAATTTTGTAAAAATGCAATAAAACTTACCATATGTTTCTGTCTATTAGATGCTATGAACTGAAAGCTATACTCCTTTTTCATGTCTATAATGCTGCATTAATAAACAAAGTTCATTGTTTTTGAGTAGGAGCAAGTTTACTGGCGAAAAGCGCGGTAAGGGAGCATATTTGCTTCCAGCAGCCCATGTATTTTGTTTTTCTACTTTCATTCCTTTCATCACTTTGCTGCTGTGAAAATGTAAATTTCTCCACTGTGAGACTAATAAAGGCAAATCCATCCATCCCGAGCGATCCTGATTGTCAATGGAACCAACCGACATCGACCAAAACACACAAAAGCATACCGACTTAAGCACTACGCATTGTGATCATCCTCTCATCCTTCAAAACAAATGTTTTAGCGGTTGTATTTGGAAATAAAAGAACTTTTAAATGAAAATAGAAAATATCACTGGCGGAATCCCGCTAAATAGTGGATGTCTGGGATCCCTGATGTATGAGATTCTGCTGTGACAAAGGCCTTTATATATCAGTTGTGTGTGTGTGTATATACATATATATATATATATATATATATATATATATATATATATATATATATATACACACACACACAAAGGCCTTTATATATCAGTTGTGTGTGTGTGTGTGTGTGTGTGTGTGTGTGTATGTATATATATATATATATATATATATATATATATATATATATATATATATATATATATATATATATATATATATATATACACACACACATATATATATATATATATATATATATATATATATATATATATATATATATATATATACACACACACACACACACACACACACACACACACACACACACACACACACACAAAGTGCATTGGATTTTCGGCACCCTGTCGACTTTTGAGCAATCTTTTAGAGGCACTTTATAGTGCAGAAAATAAGGTAATTTTACCACACAGCTGGACTGGGTGCCCGCCCGAATGTTACTAATGTGGGTCGTGATAATCCGTCCCTTGCTGAGGCAGCTAGGGACATTTTTCCAAAAATGAGGACGCGACAGTGAACTCAGGAGAGAAAGGGCTGCTTCAGCATTGTCTCTTCAATGCAACCATTAGGCTGTAAATGTACACTCACCTTCATCGGCCAAAACACCCACAACAAGGTGATATCTCCTTCTTGACTTTATAGTCGAGAGCAAAATAAACAAGAGGCTTCAGTAATGGGGGTTTAGCTTTCAATGGGTGGAAGCCAATGCCTGTCCGAGCCAGGGGCTGATGCCAGTTTAACTAGCCCCTGCAGGGGACGAGTGCAGGCCTGCAGCGGCTCGCAAAACAAGCGCTCTCACTCTCCAGAGATCCTCATTACTTTTCAGCGCTGAGTAGCAAGTGCAAGTAAAACAAAAGTGCAGATTAAGCTAAAAATGTAGCGGGGAAGTAGATGTTGGAGAGAGAGTACGATGGAGCACTGTGCTACAATTTGAATATTCCTCTTGGATGAAGTCAGGGAATAATTTTTCAAAATGGCTTCTTAAAACAAACAAACAAAAATGTTTCTTTTTAAGAGAGTGGATAAAATGTATCAGGTTTTATGTCAAAGAGGCACAGAGGTGGGCGAAAGGGAAGAGTGGGAGGCTTAATGTGCAGATGGGAACGGGAGGAAGAAGATAAAACAGAAGGACAGAAGAGGGAAAAGAGAGCTGCAGGAGCGGTATGAAGGAATACAGGAAGGATGGGAACGAGGATGCACAAATTGGCTCTGGTTCCTCGGTGGGAGGCCAGCACCACGGCAATGCTCCCAGCAAATCCGAGCACATAGTGGGTGAGGGGAGGAGTAGCGCGTCGAGGGGGTGAATATGAGGGAAAGTGAGACACAAGAGAGAACAGAAGACAGAGCGAGCATGTTGAAAGTTAATGCGAGGCCGAAAGAGGGACAGGGAGTGCCACAGGCGTGTTCCCATGCAGGCTTCTTTTAGATTTGTGCGACCAAAGGGGGAAAAAAAAATCCGTTCTGCACTTCGTATCAAATTTCAACCCCCTCCTCTCTCCCACAGTCTTCTTGTAATAACTTGCCCCCTTAACAGAGGAAAAATAAGTTTGAATGAGCTTTCCCGTGGCGTGTTTTCCACTTGGATATTTTGTAGCGTTGCAAATGAGTTTCTTTCTGTGATCAGGGAAGTCATTTAGCATTTAGCCAGGGCATTATCAACAATGGCTACCTTAGGGCATGCGGCTTTCATTTGTGCTGGATCCCGTCGGCGTCTGCACTTGACCTTTTGACGTCAACGCGGAAAATTCACCGTAAAAAAGTCTTTATATCTGCGGCGTATGATCATAAATTGGAATACTAATGTATTTTTTTGACAGCATTACAAGCGATGAAGATGGAATGGAAAACAAGTCGGACCTTAGTGTTAAGCTAGCGGATGGTTTCATCTTATATATTCTTATCCCACTGATCTCTTTTCTTTACTACAGCCTGAATAGTTTCCTATTGAAACATTTCCACTCTTAAATGTTCAAAAATAACATCATACAAGGCCAATATGTGACAACGGGAGGAATATATAGTCAAGAGTCAGTCACTCATTTAAAAATGAGTCAATGTGTCGTCTGAGCAGTCGATGAAAAGGTCTTTTTCAGCCTTCATTTGTACTTCTTTGAAGGTGTTGGACATTTCGCTCTTCATCTGAAGAGCTTCGTCAGCGAATTTATATTGTGCTGGTCACAGTAGCTCAATATGACTTCACAGGTTAAGGCACAACTGCGTATGAGGCGCAGGGTCATCTTTTCAAGAAAATCATGGCTCATGGGTGCACCTTATACACCGGAAAATACGGTAATAAGACTCTATTATTATGTCTTTTATGGTTGCAAGGATTTATACTCCAGAGCGATTTATAATCTGGAAAATATGGTACATATCTTTTGAGACTAGTCATATTTTATTTATTATGTATTTAAGATGTATTTATTATGTATTTAAGATGTATTTATTATGTATTTATTTATTCTTTATTTATCATTTATTACTTATTTAGTAATTAATAATTAATTATAATAATATAATACAATAAAAATAATTAATATTTATTTGTTATTTATTTGTTATGTATTTGCTAGTTATTTATTATTTATTACTTATTTATTAAGTATTTATTGCTTATTTATTACTTATGTATTAATGTATTTATTATGTATTACTTATTTATTATGCATTTAAGTATTAAGTATTGAGTATTAGTAATTCATTATTATGATTATTAATTATCAATGATCTATGATCGAAGATTGATGATCGATTACGTGTTACGTGTTACTGATTATTTATTACTGATTATTGATGACTGATAACTGATTATTAATTATTGCTGATTTATTATTTATTATTTATTATTTATTATTTGTTATGTATTTATTATTTATTACTTATTTATTACTTATTTATTAAGTATTTATTGCTTATTTATTACTTATTTATTTATGTATTTATTATGTATTTATTATGTATTACTTATTTATTATGTATTTAAGTATTAAGTATTGAGTATTAGTAATTCATTATTATGCTTATTATCAATGATTTATGATCGAAGATTGATGATCAAGTACGTGTTACGTGTTACTGATTATTTATTACTGATTATTGATGACTGATAACTGATTATTGATTATTGCTGATTTATTATTTATTATTTATTATTTATTATTTATTTGTTATGTATTTGTTATTTATTTATTATTTATTATCTATTATCTATTATTTATTATTTATTATTTATCATTTATTATTTATTATTTATTATTTATTATTTATATGTTTTCATGTATTTCTTTATTTATTTATTTATTTAACTAAGTATTTAATTAATTTTAATTCATGTAGTTTATCTGGTGAAAAAAATTGCTGGCACAAGATGAATTGAAACAACTTGCCTGGTCTTTGACTGTTTTGACTCCTTTCAAGCATTCCGACTTTATTACTAGGGCGCGGAAATATCCTACTGGACCCTCCGCACCCTGCCCACCACCTTTTCCAGCTACTCCCCTCAGGCAGGCGCTACCGATGCATGCACACCAAATCCAGCAGACATTTAAACAGCTTCTTTCCCCAAGCCATTAACTCTTTGAACTCTTTCAACAGTAGCCCAAATGGAACTGTATAGTGCCACTTAGCAATTTTTTGATATTGATACTAGTGCAGTGTGTTCTACCGGAAACAAATTCCTTGTGTGTTCTACATACTTGGCAATAAAGATGATTCTGATTCTGATTGCTCCACTCCAACTTTCCATTTATTTGGATGAGAGACATATGTCTTCACGTCGTCTTATCAATGTTTCCCGAAAGGGGAAAATGACTCAAATGACACGAGTCGTAGTGAAGTAGTGTTTTTTTTTTTTGCGTGTGATGGAGAAATATGGCCTGTTTTTGCACATGGATATAAAGAGAACAGCGATTGAGCAATGTGATTTCTGTTCAACTGTCACAAATGGAGCACAACAGGAAAATCAATTTGGCCCGGTGTATGCCTTTTGGGCTTCGGAAGAGCAAGGCGAGTGCCGGATAATGTTCCAGAGTATTGGATTTTCTTCATGGAGAGAGACTGGTAAAGATGTGGGAATCACAGGCCTGCTTTGATAGATTTGTGTAAGTGTACGGCTATATGATAGCCTAGCAATATGTCAGTCTCCCACATGCTCACCTAACTGACCGCGCCTCTATCACAGTCACATCCCGGTAAGCAAGCATTGAAAAGTGATTTGTATGTGCGACCATGTGTGCCGCTACGTGTGGCCTCTATGTTATTTTTCAAATATATTGTGCATAGGTGTTTGACAGCCGGGTGAAAGGATGACATGATGAAATTGCTCTCTGACCGCCGCCACCCCGGCGCGGGTCGTCCTGTGAGATCTCAGCCGTGTGGCGTCTCACGTCAGTGCGCTTAGAGAGAGAGATGACAACATCACGCCGCTGCTTAAAAGCCAGGGGAGACTAAACAGGGCAACCGTGAGTGATTAAAAGAGAAAGTTATGCGTTCAAAATGGAAGATATGTCATCCTTCCTTGAAAATAAATGGCCAGTTATGATGTACGTTGTAGCTAATGGTTGAAATGACCAATCATATCTTGAGAAAATAATTTGACAGTTTAAACAATGTTGATGCTTCAATACTATCGTTTTAAATTATTTGCGATTGGATAATGTCGCAACATTATTTAACTCATTCACTGCCAGATGATGTGCAAAAATGTATCCACTCCAGTGCCAGGGTTTTTGTCATTTTCACTCAAACTCCAAAACACACAGAATATTGAGTTTTAGGACTACAAAAACATTCAATGCAGTGTAAGAAACACTAGACTCTCATCTTCCATCAGGAAAAACATAGTTAATTTCTAAGTTAAATGGGTCTGGAATTATCTGAGCCTGAAATTGGGGCAGCTGTATAAAATACAATATAATGCATACATACTGAATTGTATTTTATAGCTAAAGCTGTATCAAAGCGCTAACATGGACAAAAAGCAAATGCTCCCCCTTCGTGGAAGTGAAAAAAACATTGCCAGAGGTCTGTCCAGCACTTTATCGACAAACAAAACAAAACCCAAACAAATTCGGGAATGGCGCTCCATGTTACACTTTTTCATTCCTTCGGGACAACGTGGGACTCTAAAGTTGACTGAGATGTACACCAGGACTAGTTTTCCACACCCACTTCCTTTGAGTGCAGACATGGTTTGTTATCAAGACTCCACCACAGGCTGGTGTTAAGCCGAAGAGGACACAAAAGAAAATTACGGTCGAGCAGAAGAAGGAGATCATCGAAAAACGCGAACGAGGTGTGCGTTTGTGTGACTTAGCGTCCCAGTACCAGTACGCTAAGTAGACCATTGCTACATGTGGCTAAGGGTGTTTCTGTGTTGCCTAAGCAATGGTCTCAGGCAATAGAAGAGGTTGATTTTGTTGATTTGGATTAATGGAAATCAGCTAGCAGGGGACATTGTGAGTGAGGGTATTATCGCAGAGAAAGCACGGCAACTTCAAAAGTCAAGTCAAAGTCAAGTCAAAGTCAGCATGCAAGGCACTTATAATGACTTTAACAAACATAATAAACGTGAAAACGGCAATTTGAACTTCACTTGGGTATCATCAAGAGGCAACTACATCAACGACCATCATAAAGGTAAATAAAACGACTATTATCCAGTACAGTGTATTTCTTTTATTACAATCCAATAGCACTTATTTTATTATACATAAAATAAGGTATATTTGGTGTAGTTTTTAGGCTTATTAATGAAAGTTATGTTTTATGGCGACCTGAGAATGGATTATTCTCATTTTTAATGGTTTCTTATTGGAAATACATGTTTGACAGATGAACTTTTTGCCTTACACACAGTTTCTGGGAACCAATTAAGTTCGTAAGCTAAGGTATCACTGTCAATCAAAATATCCATATATATTCATTTGACAAGCATAATCCGTCATAACAGAGTCACCGCCACCACTTGTATGGCAGAAACATTAATAAAGCACAGTGAAACGGAGCCACAATATATGTTATGAGTTTTTCCACAAGCGAAGGCTCAGTCAGTAATGCAGCCGAAAACAATTTATTTTACTCACTAATTAAGTCGCTTATTAATGTTTTGTTGATTTGGTGGACGTTGTTGTTCATAAAACTGAATAATGAAGAGGGCGTTATGCGTGCGCTTGCTCTTGTGATCCTTTTTCTATCGCTTTGTCGCGCCGACTTCAAAGGGCGCATATATGAAAGTGTCTTAACTTATGATGAAGAGTTAAGAGCGTGGAGACTTTAGTTATCAGATATGTGCTAACCACATTAGTTCTCCCGTGTGTCTCTCCCAGGCTGGCTGAGTATTGATCTAATTAAAGTGAGCGTAAGAAAATCGTGCCAAATGTTACGCACGGCTCCACACTTTATCACTATTTATTTGGCACGAGAAAAAAAAAAGCTTTTCTTATGACTCATGTCTCAACAATTAGTTTCACTCCCCATCTTTGCCACCTTACTCGGGATTCTCAGCGCAATTCTTGGCGCGTGCACATGCAAAACTACTGTCCCAGTTTTCATTAGTGTCAATCACTCTGGCGAGGAGGAAGAGGATGAGGAGGAGAAGGCCTGGCATCAGCATCACGCTCAAGACATTTTGCCCCGCCTCATCACATTGAATGACAGCTCCGAGGCACCCCGATATGTCGCTCAACTGCTCAGTGGGGCAGAGAGGTGGTAGGATGATGAGGGAGGCCAGGCTGGGATGGCATGCACGCGCAGACACACGCGCCTCAAATTCACTTTCATTGTGATGAAGCCAAGTCTATATATATATATATCTATATCTCGATGTCTATATCTCTAACTCTCTATATCTATATCTATGTTGCTAGCTAGATAGCTAGATAGATAACTAAATAGGTAGATAGATAGCTACACCGCTACCTAGCTAGATGGAGAGATAGAGAGATATAGAGATGGAGAGATATAGAGATAGATATAGAGATAGATAAAGAGATAGAGAGATAGTTAGACAGCTAGACAGACAGCTAGAGAGACAGCTAGACAGAGATAGATAGATAGATAGATAGATAGATAGATAGATAGATAGATAGATAGATAGATAGATAGATAGATAGATAGATAGATAGATAGATAGATAGATAGATAGATAGATAGATAGATAGATTTTGTTTCGACCATTGAATAATTTATATATCAGTTACATTACAGATCATTTAACTGTTTTTTTAGGGTTAGCAGTTGTCCACGACCACCGGGAATACCAGTTTGTGAGTCATTTGGTATTGGGAAGCACAGAAAGAATAAAGTATTTAGATTACTTCTATTTTATTTTTTATTTGAATCTGAATGATGTTTTATTTTGAAAAATGATTGGATTTTCTCTTATATCTGTGTATAGCACGTTTCGGTTTGCGACCAACTCGTGACATTGTCAGGCTTCGGCTGGAACTGCACAGGTGTTGGTCGATTTAATCAGTGGCAGTTCGTGTCGGGAAATTATTTGTTTCACCCTGTCAGTTTTACTCATGGTTTTGTTTGCTACCTTGGACCTTTTCATTTTGATGACTGTTCTTTGAGATTTTGTTCCTGCCGACTTTATTTAATAAAACTTGTTTATTTACACCATGCTCCTCCCTCCTGCCTGCTTTTTTTGGGGTCCACCAGCACCACCACCACCTTGCAAAGCATAACAGTCAACAGTACGTCCTTCTTGATGCATTTCTATTTCAAAAATACCACAATTTTTATGCAGGCCATATCATATTATTTTGTTTTTAATCCATTACACTTTCAAGGCAAAAATGAAAACATTGCCTAACATTAAACTGGTCCGTTGGACAAAAAAGTTGGAGATTGCTGGAGGTAGAGGGTGCATAAAAGTGTTAATATGATACAAAATGGTGTCTTTTGACATCTTCGGTTTTGTTCGAGAGAATAAAATCTTTCCATGTACATGCCAAGTTTGCATTGATCACACAAACATGCCATGACACAAATAGGAACTTTAACTGGACCGAAATGTGAGTTCGGGAGACCTACCAGGTGTGTTGGCGCCAGCTGTCGGACCGCTGGCAGGAGAAATGGGCCCGGAACCTGAACGGGACTGTTGGGACTGAGTGGAGCCTGCAGGTGAGCCCACGGGGGAGGGTGAAGGTCCGCTCCTCTGGCTTTGAAGGTGTGGCGAGGCGTGGGGAGAGAAAGGTGACTGTCTCTGGGTGCTGGCGCCTGCTTGCTCTCCTTGGTTACTGCTGCTGCTGACAGCTGACCCCAGACCAGCTTCTGTCCCCGTGGGGAGGTCATCAATGGAGCCAGACAGATCCTGGAAAATAAAGACAAAACTGCCGGTGAAACGGCTATGAAGAAAATAAAAATGCATGGTCGTAAATATCCGCAGCATCGCCGATTCATGGACTTTTTAAAAATGAATGTCCATCAGCCAACTCTGAAGTGTGCTGGCTGGTACAGTATGTTCAGCATTTTTTTTTTTAAACATGGCTACCGTTTTGTCACTCTTACAAATAAGATGAACAGTTTATACAGTCGGTGAGTTTCACTAGAGCAACAATAAAGCAGGGACGCCTGAATTTCAGGCAAATGTTTTTTATCGTCCAGCAAACAAGGAGTCGTTTTCTATTGTTAGCATAACAAAGCTGTAGCCATGTACTCTCCCTCTTTCTCTAGTTAGCACTCTGCAAGCGAGGGGATGACATTGGTCAAAGAAGATATGTTCACAAATGGAGATTCACTGTAGTTTCCGGTGTATAAGGCACACCACCAAGGAATGGTGATCTTTCAAACCTTTTCCATATATAGAGAAGAATAACTGGTGTGTGGGACTCCACAAGGGGTCAGCTCTGAGCCCCTTTTTGTTTGCTATAGTGGTGGACAGGCTGACAGACGATGTTAGACAAGAATCTCCTTGGACCATGATGTTTGCAGATGACATTGTGATCTGTAGCGAGAACAGGGAACAGGTGGCGAGGAACTAGACATGTGGAGATATGCCCTGGAAAGGAGAGGAATGAAGATCAGTCGCAGCAAGACGGAGTATATGTGTGTGAATGAGAGGGATCCAAGTGCAAGAGTGATGCTACAGGGAGAAGAGATAAAGAAGGTGGAGGATTTTAAGTACTTGGGGTCAACTGTCCAGAGCAATGGAGAGTGTGGAAAAGAGGTGAAGAAGTGTGTCCAGGCAGGCTGGAGCGGCTGGAGAAAAATGTTAGGTGTGATGTGTGATAGGAGGGTTTCAGCTTGGATGAAAGGAAAAGTGTATAAAACAGTGGTGAGACCAGCCATGATGTTTGGACTGGAGACAGTGCCACTGAAGAAAAGACAGGAAGCAGAGATGGAGGTAGCAGAGCTGAAGATGTTGAGGTTTTCTTTGGGAGTGACCAGGTTGGATAGGATCAGGAATGAGTACATTAGAGGGACAACTCATATTTTTTGGACATGTCCAGAGGAGAGAGAGTGACAAATCGGGAGAAGGATCCTGAGCCTTGAACTGCCAGGCAGGAGACCGAGAGGAAGACCGAAGAGGAGGTTTATGGATGTGGTCAAAGAGGACATGAAGGTAGCTGGTGTTAGAGAAGAGGATGCACAAAACCGGGATAGATGGAGTACATTGATTCGCTGTGGCGACCCCTGAGGGGAAAAAGCCGAAAAGAAAAGAAGAACTCCATCATAAGAATGTTTTCTTGCTTGACAGCCATTGGAAGCCATTGGAAGCAAGCAGCGAATATGCCAGCAACATTTTTGATTTGGGATATCAGTGCCATTTGTATGTGAAGCGGATTAATGTGGGACAGGAGATGTGAAACAATCTCTTTTCGTCAATGGATGCTACAGCTTCATGTTTGCTTTCAACATTTAACTTGTAGCAAACGTGCATATTTCACCATGATGTCCCTGAGCCACTGGTGAAAAGGACGCTTTGATCCTCTCCTCTTTCATCTAGGCCTGCTTCTCACGACAGACGGTGCAGAAAGTGCTTAGGATTGAAGGACTGTCTGTGTCTTTTGTGTTGTGTAACACTATTTGCTATTTAGGTTTTTTGTTGTTGTTTTGATTCAAGATGGCGCTGTGAGAGTTGCTGCCTTTGCAGCAGGTCCCGTATTTTGTTTTTCTACTTCTTCCTTTCATCACTTTGCTGCTGTGATATGTCCATTACTCCCTTGCGAGCCCAATAAAGGCTTATCCAATACAATCCAAAGATGCTGCATATGAAATAATTGGAACATATGGTATTATATTGGGGATATACAGGAATATACTGTGTAAGTGTGGGCGCGCACGGCTGTGTGCATTCGTCGTGCTTTTATCTCGATGCAGGGATTCCTCATCAATACTGCCAAAATAACACGACAGAAGAGCAATAATGATGGAATGTGAATGAAGCCTGGATGAGATGAAATTTGACGGCTGGCCCCGAAATACACTTTCTATCATTCACACAGACATTAGAAACACACACACATTTTCCGACTGCCGGCTGAGCCTGGTCTGTATCTCAAAAATGAGGAGGAAATCACCTGTGAGTGACCCCGGTTTGTTGCTGAGTATTCGCTGAGGGGGAAAGTGGAAGAGTCGCGGGTGGATGCCAGCTGACGCCACCCGCTCCACAAACAAGCTCAGCGACCCTTCTGTCGGATCACATCTGAGACACGTGCCCGCAAAGGTGACAGCGGCCAACATCGGTTTGTCATCCTGTTTGCACAAAATCGGAGTTTCCCCTTCTCTCTTATCATCCTTGCTACGGTTGCGTGCTTACTGTACACATGCACAAACATACTGCAGAGTACAACACGAACCCACATGCCCGCTGTAGTAACCCCTGTCCCTGAAATGATTGAGCAACAAGAATTGCAACTTTCTTTTTGGTCATATGACACATTTTTTACACTGTACACATCACTTTCTATGCGGCAAAGGTTGTTCTAAAATCCTCCATGATTAACATTGAGAAAGAGCTCCGCCTCTCACAAAACGGAAAAAAAGGCAGCGATTGCACGCGCAATCGTCTATCATTTTAAACCGTGACACAATATCATGCAACAAAGCAATCCTGCCCTAAGTAACTAATTGTTAATATTTCATCACACAGAAAGAAAGAGAAATAGGGGAGAAGTGAGCATTTAGACGCACCACACAGAAGAAGGGGGAGATATAAATAATAGCTACTATCCAAATTGTTCATTCATAAAAACAAATACATAAATAAACACATAAAAAATGAATAACGAACTAACTAACTAGCTAATTTATTACCTAGCTACCTAACTAGCTAGCAACCAAACAAACAAAGAAATAGCTAGTATCCAAAGTGTTCCTTCATATAAATAAACAAGTAAATAACTAACTAACTAACTCACTCAATAGTTAACCTACTGGCTAACTAGCTAGCTAACTGCGTGTCTGAAGAACTAGCTAGCTACCTCATTAACCAACCAAATAAATAAATAAATAAATGTGCCTACAATACACCTACTAGCTGGCTAACTAGCTAACTAACCAGCTAGCTAACTAGCTGACTATGTATCTAAAGAACTGGCTAGCTACCTCACTAACCAACCCAATAAATAAATAAATAAATAAATAAATAAATAAATAAATACATTCTAGCCTTTCTGTGTCTCCTCTGTAGAGTTTGCTTATTCTTCCGGCTACCCCGACCCTCTGTCCCCCTATTCATTGGCTGTGATTCAACACAAGTAGTATTTTTAGTCCAAGAAGTATTTTTTGTGCATTCATGTAGCCATGTTGTTTTTTTGGCCTTCAAAAGAAGTGTTTGTTGGTTAGTGTCTGCTTGTTGTCGTTAATGCAATGTTAACGCAAAGCTATTGTTCCCCATCATGTCGCCATGATAAGTGTCTACCCGCTCTACTAGCAAATAGTCTGGCATCAACTAATCTCGCTTTACTAAACACTTATTTTTCCTGCCTCACCCTTGTCACCACTTCATGTTCTAGCCAATCAGAACTGGAAGCTAGTTTTCCAATGAGCAGCATGCTGCTCTATACAACACAGGTTACCATGACAGCCAGCGTGTCCATAGCGATGGTTTTTCCAAAGACGCAAACAACGAGCTAGCGTGTTGAGCGGCTAGGTTGTTAACCCATGTGTTCATTCCGTGAATGGACGAGAATAATTGCATTTCGCCTAATTGGGTGCTGCTGTTGCCAGCTTTTATTCAGTGGCAGTTTAAGGGCGGTAAAATGCCTATCAGTAATTTGTTTAGAGGCTCGTTTGGATAATACACACACTTAAGCACAGCTGTGTGGCCCAAGACCAAAAAAGTAGCAGCGCTAATACAATGAAAGGGTGGTAAAACTTAACACCCTGCGACTATATAAATACCCATTTCGTATACGCCCATAATAATAGTAAAACACTATCATAAAAAAATAATAATAATACAACGCTTCTTTAGTTTCATGTTTTCTTACCCACACTCTTCCTGTATTTTACATTTGATCCATGTCACGGGCCACAGAATTTTGTGAGTACTGCAGTCACACAAGCCAGTCAGCTAACCATCCAAACAGACATGCGGTTGTAGCATCCAAACATCCCACAATCGGCAGCCGCAATCCAAAGTGGCCCAAATCCAATTTGTTTGGCTCTCGGCTGCAAATTGCTCTGTGTATTGAGTCTCCAAATAGCTGTCAACCTCTCCTGCTTTGGCGTCCTGTACCGCTTAATTCACTCCTGGAGCATGTAATTGTCATAATAAGAAAAATATTGAGGCGATAATAAGTTACTTTGAGATGGCTACCATCAGCCCACCCTCCCCCCCCAACCTCCCACACACACAAAATGTGTATATAATGGCCCGAGTCTTCCATCGGCACATTTCACACAACATTGGAGAGGCAGTTGCTCGTGACCCTTCACCTTGCTGGCATTGGCACCTGTCTACAATGCCTTTGTGTATGTGTGTGTGTGTGCGTATCTGTGTGAGACAGACGCACGATGTGGCTGTGCTGTCACAGTGAGACACGCATGGCTACTGATGCAGCCAAGGGGGACAGATGAGACTATGTGTGCATGCAAGTACCAGTATGTGGAGAGTGATGGATTACAGATCTCTATGTCTAGTAATTGAGTACCGTATTTTCCGGTGTATCAGTGATGGAGAACAAGAAGTTATCATATTTAAAGGACAACTGACGTCACTTTTTTGTTTCTTATCTGACATCAGAAAAACGTTTTATAGCATCTAAAATACCCAAAACACGCAGTATGATATTTTTAGTCAAATGCAAAACACCAATAAAAATGACTTAAAGTGTCCAAAATTTGCAAAAAAATTGAGCTGTGAATTGGGCATTTTCAGAAAGTCCCGCCCCCAGTTCGTGACATCACGCCAAGACGTCTTGCATTGCTGGAGAATCAAAACAATGGCTTCAGATTTGGAGAATATGCTTTCTTGTTACACATCCAGTTATGACTATGATTCAAATAGTTCTTAAGAGGAAAGTATACATGTTTGCAATCGATAAAATAATTTATTTCATGCCATTTTGAGGCAACATCGGGGGGAAACGTCTCACCGAAAAAGAGGCACAAAATGGCGACGTCCTGTGGCCACCTCCATTTCCACAGGCTGATAAATTCCTTATATGGAGCTTGGACGCCCTCTTCTGGCGGATTTTGGGTGCAACACGAGGTCCCCAGACCAAACAAGTACAGCAAAATACATTGACGTGATGGAAGAACCGCTACAATGCATCTTTTTTTCCGGTTAGGGGCGTTCCTTGAGTGACGTCACGTACGAACTCGTCACCAACTCAAAAACAAGACTTCCTGAATATTCAGCGCGAGTCTTAAAACGTAAAATATAGCTATATGCGGTGGAATCTTATTAAAATACGCTCAGTAGAAGTCATTTGAAGCCATTTTACAAAATATGGTTGTCCTTCAACGCTTTTGGGTGCGCCTCATACATGGGAAAATAGGGTATTAAGACTATTATTCTGTGTTTCATGGCTGGATTTATACTCCAGAGCGATTTATAATCTGGAAAATATGGTACATATCTTTTGAGACTCCTCATAGTTTTATTTATATATTTATTCATATACTTATTTATTTATTTGTGATTTTATTTATTTATATCCCCCTGTAGAAGTAGTTAGTAGTCCATAACCCTTTCTCTACTCTCTACTATAGTGCCTGATGATGTGATGTGCCTTATATTTGGAAACATTTTAAATATTTAAATATTATATTTGGAGAACATTTTTCATTGATTGAAGGTGCACCTTTTTGTCCGGTGCACCTCATATATTAAAAAAGTTTGAAAATACACCTTTCATTGGAGGTGCACCTTATACGCCGGTGCGCCTTATAAACTGGAAAATACGGTGTGTTTAATTTTTTTTAATGATCAATCGATTGCATATCAATTATACTGTAATGGAAAAGCAAAATTATTACAACATTGTCCAAATACGTGTGCATTAATATATACGGAAAAGACAGTGCCTTCCACTGCGGCGATTGAGGAGAACTTTTCCAGAGTTTCTCTTTATATTGATTTATTTTTATGTATCCATAGGACCTGTTTTGTCTGGATCAAAAGTAAAAAGCACATTACAGTATTACATATACACCGTGGTACTCAATATACCTAAAGAAAATAAGACCTTTGTGCATACAAAGGTGAGCTTTATTCGTTGTTTCCGTTCTCTGGGTAAATATAATGATGTGAACTGTAATTAAGTCCGATAGCTCTGCTTGGTAGGCCTGAGGGATAACTCTGCTCATTGCAGCAACGCACACATTTGTCGTCTCCAGACGCTTTGCCTTCCATCTTTACGGTGCTGTGGAGACTTGAGGGGAAAGGCTATTACATAAAAATGTTTATTCACCCCCCACCCCCTCACCCCCGCATCCCCGCCCTCACACACAACTGTCGTCTGAGGCAAAATCCAAATAAAAGGCCATGCAAATGAAGCCGAATGGGCTTCTTAGTGTGTGTATGTGTGTGTGTGTGTGTGTGTGTGTTGTTTGTAGACAATTTGTAAACAAAACCTCACCGTTTTTCCACTTTTATTTCCATTATGGATATTTAATTTTTAATATATTTTGTAATCTCCAGTACCAGGGTTTTTGTCATTGTCACTCAAATCCCAGGACCCACTGAATATTGAATTTTAGGACAACAGTATCATTCAGATACTGTACATTCAGAATCGACTCTCTTCTTTCATCAGATAAAAAATACTTAATTCCTTAATTATTTGGGTCTCGAGTTATATGAGCTTGAAACGGGGGCGCCTGTACAAAATAATATACAGTATTGGTTTATATAGCGCTTTAACAACAGCTGAAGCTGTAACAAAGCGCTAACATGGAAAAAAGGGAAATGCTGCCTCCTAATGAAAAACAAAAAACATTGCCAGAGGCCATGACCAGCGCTTTATCAGCACAAAAGCATCAAAAAACAAAACCCGAACAAAGCTCATTTATTTAGTTTTTCTACTTCTTTCTTTCCTTTCCTCTTCCTTTCATAACTTTGCTGCAGTAAAATGTAAATTTCTCCACTGTGAAAGTGGAGAAACTCCAAAGTTCTTATCCCGTGACTGTGAAGTGTCCTTGAGAGTTTTGAAAGGTGCTTACAAATTAAATGTATTAATATTATTATTATTATTATTATTATTATTATTATTATTATTATTACATCCAATCCAAACCAAATTCAGGAATGGCGCTTATGTCATATTTTCAATTCCCGAATACATTTGTGAATGCCAGTCAATGAATTAAAAATAAAAGACTGATACCCCCAAAAGATCTTTCATGTTGTTTGCTATTTCCTGTTTTTGTAAAAAAATAAAAAATAAAAATAAACAATCAGAAACACCAAGACCAACGCGCTAGTTAATTCAACGCCATTGACGGTTATAGACGTTAAATCGGCTGAGGGTTTATTTATTTTTTTGGGCTTATAAAACCCGAACAATCTCTTCACAATAGCACAGGGAGGTGGTCAAACATTTGTTTGGGTTGCGGATTTGGACAGATTGAGGTAATTATAATAGTCACAGTAACTTCTTGGCATGAGACGTTCATGTTTGTAGTAAGATAGCGGGCTAGCGGAGTGCTAACACCCGCCCCACTTAAGCCTCTCGTGAAGTGCGATACGCGATGGCTGCTTTGAAAGGCACATTTGTGGGGTGCCAGAACCATTAAAGGACAACCGACACCATTTTTTTGTTTTCTAACTGACACCAGAAAAACGTTTTATAGCATCTAAAATGCCCAAAACACACAGGCTGATATTTTTAGTCAAATGAAAAACACCAATAAAAATGACCTCAGAAAGTTTCAGAACGGTCCCGCCCCCTGGTTCGTGACGTCACGCCAAGATGTCTTGCGTTGCTCGGGAATCAAAACAATGGCATCAGATTCGGAGAAGATGCTTTCTTTTAACTAATCCAGTTATGAATATGATTCAAATAGTTCTGAAGAGGAAAGCATAAATGTTTGCAATCGATTAAAGAAGCCCTTTTGTATCAATCCGAGCCGTCAAGACTCCAATGTAGCGCAGAAAAGATGGCGCCCCAGCTCCATTGAAAATGGGCTGATATGTCTGCTGGGAATTTGTGTCAACTCGTATCAAATAGTAGTCTAGGTGCAACACACAACGATTCACCATCGTATTATGTATGTATGTGTTTTCCTTCTAATTTTGCCATCAACACGGATCAACACGAAGTTTTCAGACCAAACAAAGTACCCAAAATGCATTGTGTCACATCATGTCAGGCATCGTCATCAACTCAAAAACAAGACTTCCTGAATATTCAGCGCGAGTCTTAAAACGTAAAATATAGCTATATGCGGTAGAATCTTTGTAAAATAGGCTCAGTAGAAGTCATTTGAAATAATTTTACAAATTATGGACACAACTTGTCTGGAGGCGTCGGTTGTCCTTTAAAACTGCAAAAACACTGAAATCTGGTGTTGCTTAAAGCCACGCCAAAGAGATTAGCGTTGAGTTCTTCTGATTGTTCCGGATTAAACAGCAAGTAGCCCGGGGCGCCGTTGTTTTTTTTTAGCCAGTGGACCGCGCCATTCATGTGATCATTTTCTGAATAATGCCTTCTCATTGATCAAAAATCCATCCAATGTTGTTTGATTGTGTTGATTAGTGGCACTGCAGCATCTAGCATGGCGCTTCCCCACTCACCCGAGAGAACTCCAGAAACGACGCCAACGTCTAATGTGTGAGATGGAGACGGAAGGAGAGAAATATAAAGAGCCCCAATTTCTCATTTCTAATTCAGCTGCTCGTTTAACTTAACCTCTCTCTTCTCAGCAATTAACGCACATGCCACATCCTTCACGGCGCATACAGCCCAGGCTAAATAATGCAAAGGGGCATCCAGCGCCCGCATCCTTTATCATCCCAAATGACATGCATTTGCATATCTCCCCAGTCAATTAGAGTGCAGCGGCATAATCAGCCCATAATTGGGTGAGAGTGTCTGTAATCACCGACCCTGGCGCACCGACAGGGCCGTTTGGAAGAGGTGGGGGCGGTTGGGGGGGGAGGTTGCTTTTGTGTGTGTATGTGCGTGTGACAGTCCGTCTAACTGTAGTCAAACTAACACTACTTCAAACTAATACATTTAAAGGACAACCGACGTTTCCGGACTAGTTTTGTAAAATGGCTTCAAATGACTTTTACTGAGCGTATTTTACAAAGATTCCACCGCATATAGCTATATTTTACGTTTTAAGACTCGCACTGAATATTCCGGAAGTCTTGTTTTTGAGTTGGTGACGAGTCCGTAAGTGACGTCACTGAAGGAACGCCCCTGACCGAAAAAAGGACACATTGTAGGAGTCCTTCCATCACGTCAATGTATTTTGCTGTGCTTGTTTGGTCTGAAAATGTCGTGTTGCACCAAAAAGAGGCAGAAGAGGGCGACCAAGCTCCATATAAGGAATTTATCAGCCTGTGGAAATGGAGGTGGCCACAGGAGGTCGCCATTTTGTGCCTCTTTTTTTGGTGATACATTTCACCCCCAATGTTGCCTCAAAATGGCACGGAATAAATTCTTTAATCGATTGCAGATGCTTTCGTCTTCAGAACTATTTGAATCATATTCATAACTGGATGTGTAACAAGAAAGCAGATTCTCTGAATCTGAATCCATTGTTTTGATTCTCGAGCAATGCAAGACGTCTTGGTGTGATGTCACGAATTGGGGGCGGGACTTTCTGAAAATGCCCAATTTTTGCAGCTCAATTTTTTGCAGATTTTGGACACTTTCAGTCATTTTCATTGGTGTTTTGCATTTGACTATTATATCACATTGCGTGTTTTGCGTATTTTAGATATTATAAAACGTGATGTCGGTTGTCCTTTAAACACACAATCTAACTTCTTCTCCCTTCTTCTGGACCCTCCGCACCCTGCCCACCACCTTTTCCAGCGACTCTCCTCAGGCAGGCGCTACCGATCCATGCGCACTAAATCCAGCAGATATTTAAACAACTTCTTCCTCTAAACAGTAACCCAAATATAACTGTATAGTGCCTCTTTGCAGGTTTTTTTTAATGATGATAGTAGTGCATACTTGGCAATAAAGATTATTCTGATTCTTACGTGCACTCTCACCCTCCTTTGGACCATCTCTTGGATTTCTCTAAAAGCAATCCGAATCTTTAAAAAGGTCAAAAACTGTCCCCGTTCACACTGCGTAATGTTCACGTCGCTCTCCATTTCAATAAAAAAAAAACATTAACGCCTGAAAAATGACATTCACTTGAAGATGGTTGCTTTGAAATTTGTCCGGTTGCCAGCAGTCAAGGGGGGGGGGGGGGAAGTATTTCATAATGACATCACATTTGCAGTCCTCAAACTCTGCTTGAGGGGAAAATAAATATGTTTTTCTGTCAACATGTATTTGTGTATTACAGACAGTGTATTGTCGGTGTTCAAATACCTGACATGTTTCGGCGACTACTTCCGCCTTCGTCTGTAATTATTGTTATCAAGTAAAATGAATTTAGTCCACTCCAGTGCCAGGGTTTTTGTCATTTTCACTTAAATTGCAGAACCCACAGAATATTGAGTTTCAGGACTACATACACATTGAATGCAGCGTAAGAAATCTTAAAATATCTTCTTTCACCAGAAAAAAAAGAGTTAATTCCAAAGTTATATGGGTATGGAGTTATCTCATCTTGAAATGAGGGTGGCTGTACGAAATGCAATACAATACAATACATATTGATTTCTAGAGCGCTTTAACAACAGCTGAAGCTGTAACAAAACACTAGAATGGACAAAAAGCACATACTGCCCGCTCGTGAAAGCGAAAAAAAAAAAAAAAAAACATTGCCAGAGGTTGCCTCGCCAGCGCTTTATCGGCACATTGCCTCGCAAGAAAAACAAAATCCCGAACAAATTCGGGAATGGCGCTCCACGTCACACTTTTTAATTCCTTTATGAATTCGGGAATGGCAGCTAATGAGTTAATCATGTGGGACTCTAAAGTTGTACACCAGCAGCTCATGTATTTTGTTTTTCTACTTCTTTCATTTCTTTCATATGTTTGCTGCTGTGAAATATGAATTTCTCCACTGCGAGACTAATAAAGGTAAATCCAATCCAATCCAAGTTGCTGGTTAACCTCTTTACTCTCCCTTTTTAAGACTTTCTAGATATTTGTATGAAAGTGACAGATATCTGCGAGTAAATGACACCAGACGTTTGTAGTTGTCAATAGAGTCAAAAGATAGCAGAAAATAAAATGTTTCAATGAGAAAAGGTTGTGGATTGGTGAATTGAAGCTCCTCCCTTCAATTAAACATAGTTGCTTAGCAACAAAGCAATCCTTTTATATTTGACACCAAAAAAGCAAACGTTTGAGTTTCCTTAAAGCTCAGTTTTCAACCTCTTTGCTTTAATATTTCATCCATACAATTTCCATCTTTCTGGGAAGTCTTGGCAAGATTCTAGAAGAGAGGTGGGCAAACTATGGCCCGCGAGCCGGCCCCTTTGGTCTTTTTAAGCCGGCATGCCAAAAGTAGGTGCCAAACTGAGGTTCGATGTACACACTTGATCATCTCATTTTGTAGCAAATAATCCTAACTCTGTTATATTTTGTATATTTTGAAATGGTTTTTGGGCAATACAGCACTTAATGCTTGTGCTGTAACACATGTATGTTGTTAACATACTTGGACTTCGTACAGGACATTTGATTGGATTGGATTTTACCTTTATTAGTCTCGCAGTGGAGAAATTTACATTTCACAGCAGCAAAATTATGAAAGGAAGATGAAAGGAATGAAAGAAGTTAGGACGGCGGAAAAAATCATTGGCACCGCCCTACCCACTCTCGAGGACTTGCACACTGCAAGAATCCAAACTAGGGCGCGGAAAATCCAACTGGACCCTCCGCACCCTGCCCACCACCTTTTCCAGCTACTCCCCTCAGGCAGGCGCTACCGATCCATGCGCACCAAATCCAGCAGACATTTAAACAGCTTCTTCCCCCAAGCCATTAACTCTTTGAACTCTTTGAACTCTTTCAACAGTAGCCAAAATGGAACTTTATAGTGCCACTTAGCAGTTTTTTTTGACGACGATACTAGTGCTGCGTGTTCTACCGGAAACAAATTCCTTGTGTGTTCTACATACTTGGCAATAAAGATGATTCTGATTCTGATTCTGAAGTAGAAAAACAAAATACATGAGCACTCATAGAAAACCATCATTTTAGATTTGACACCCAAAAAAGTTAATGGAAAAAACATTGACAGATGCCCCCCCCGAGAGAAAAATCAATACCCGAACACACTCGGGAATGCCGCTCCATGTCACTTTTCAATTACAGAATACATTCGGGAATGGCAGCAAACGAGTTAAAAAATAAACATCTAAACTAAACATCCAAACTAAAATGCAATCAAATTCACTGAAAAATGCAATTGACACGAAATCAGGAAAGGTTTAAGCCGAAAGTTCTTCACTTGTACAGCCGTTGTCATTGACTCCCAATTGAATGTCTAAAGTCATACAAACCACGACTCTTTAAATACACAACAAAGCACAACGTAAGTAACAGCCCAGGAACACAAAGAAAAGGCTGCAGACACACGAGGGGCAAAATTCCCCTTCTGGTCCCTTTTAGAAGTCGACTATCAAAGTCATTTCATGACAAGTTTTGCGGGCAGCTTTGAAGCAAAGTTACCGCATAGTCTTTGGATTTCCTGCTCAAAAGAGAATGACCATTTTTTTCGTTTTTTCTTTCCTTTTGTGAGACAACGTTTGCTTTAATACACTCTAAGTTCCTGTTCCTCAGAGGCTTTAGTGGCATCCTCTGAACATGGTGAATAAAAGGATGAACGGAGTAAGGGAAGGCATGAGAGAGATATAGAGAGTAAGATGATGTCAAGTGCGCTGGAGGTGTGTTTCAGTGCGCATAAGAACGGGGGAAAAAAGAACGACAAGGCTAGTTCCCATCTGCAGTGCCATCCTTTTATGTTTGAAGGGCTGCTTTTCGTGTTTACTCAAAGCTCTTCAATGCCCACAATGACACACATGCCAGCCTCTTCTCTGAAGTGGCTATTTTTTTTTTCAGTCTCCAAGGTAGCTTCGTGCTGGCAAGGAAGCCAAGGGTAGCCGAGGAGGTGAAAGTACTGATTTAAATTTTTTTTTTTTTTACATTTTAAGGGCACAAACTCAGTTTGAGATGTTTGCACTTCATATCAGCGATGATTTATTTCAGATAAAATTTAAAAGACTTGCTATTACTTTATTATTGTAATTTATTGGTCAAACTGTACTTTAAAGGACAACCGACACCATTTTTTTGTATCCTAACTGACATCAGAAAAACGTTTTATAGCATCTAAAATACCCAAAACGCGCAGGCTGATAATTTTAGTCAAATGCAAAACGCCAACGAAAATGACAAAATATATATATATATATAGTAAAGTCTCGTTATATCGATATTCCAGGGAGTCAGAAAAAATATCGATATAATCGGGACTATCGATATATCCGACCCTGTTTGCATGTAATTTTCTCCGTGCGTGCATAGAAATAGTATCGATATAACCGGGACTATCGATATAACGTTTGCATGTACTTTACTGCGTGCATAGAAATAGTATATATATATATATATATATATATATATTTATATATATATATATATATATATATATATATATATATAAATAACTGAAAAGGCCTTAAAAAATCATTTCGCATCGCAGAAGGAGGAAATATTGATTCCTTTTTTTCAAGTGGTGCCTTTCTCTGTTTAATCCCTCATTTCACGACTCTCTGGGGATCTGTGGCATTTCTTGTCAGCCAGCCAACTTCGTGCTACAGAGACGTTATGTATCACTGTCAAAATGACTGATCAGACAGAGGGAGCGGAGAAAAAGGGAAGGGGGAGAGTCAGCTTGACTCCATACTCCCCGCCTAACTCTCACTGCCCCCGCTGGACATGCCTGTCAGGCTGTCCGCCTTGGTAATCCATCAGGTCCCACCACTGATCAATAATGTGATTGGTGGAATTTTGAGACATAGCTTGTTGCGATATGCACACGCCGGTGGGAAAAAGAAAAGACAAAGAAAATTAACGACTGTCTCTGAAAAATAACCTAAAATAAAACAGATTTGTCTACACAAATACCATATTTTCCAATGTGTAAGGCGCACCCAAGAGCCTTTATTTTCACCAGTGGGAGAAAAAAAAATAAAAGAAAAAGAAAATTAACTGTTTCTGAAAAATAACCTAAAATAAAACTGATTTGTCTGCACGAATACCGTATTTTCCGGTGTTTAAGGCACACCCAAACGGATTGATTTTCTTCAAAAGATGACCCTGCGCATTATACGCTGGTGTGCCTTATATGTGACGTAATATTGAGCCAAAAGTGGTCTCGCAACGACTGACAGAAGCCATCGACTCCATTTGCCCCTTTCGAAGAATTTGCGCGTAACCCCAGCCTCTACTGTAGCGCCTTGTAGAGTGATGTACTTTTATGTCTATATTATATTTAGAAAACGTTTTTCATTCATTGAAGGTGCACCTTATAGTCCGATGCGCTTTATATATGGAACAACTTTGAAAATACACCATTCATTGGGGGTGTGCCTTATATGCAGGTGCGCCTTATACACCGGAAAATACGTTCGATGGCATTGGTTCCAACTCACTTATGAAATGAATGAGAACAAGCATTACAGAATAAGTGTTGGAACAGGCTCAAAACTGAAAAATGGGATTATTTTCCGGTGTATAAGGCGCACCCCCAAAGAATGGTGTATTTTCTATCTTTTTCCATATATAATGTGCCCTGGACTATAAGGCGTAACTATAGTAAATGAAAAAGATTTTCCAAATATAATATACATGTATAAACATAAAAGTTTTCCAAATATAAGGCTTCTATATGGAAAAACGTTGAAAATACATCATTCATTGAGGATGCGCCTTATAATAATAATAATAATAATAATAATAATAATAATAATAATAATAATAATAATATCATCATCATCATCATCATCATCATCATAATAGTGCATTTAATTTCCAAGCGCCTTTCAAAACTCTCAAGGACACTTTACAGTCACAGGATTTTTTTTTTGTGCGGGTGAGCAGTGGCAGCCATTCGCGCCAGCGTTCACTCCACCCGGAAGTAACACAGCAGCAAAGTTATGAAAGGAAGAGGAAATGAATACTCCAGTGAGCCTTAAATATGGTATTTTATCTTCATTCCGTTGAAATAAGTGACGTGGGACGAACTGTTATTATTGAGCGGGAAAGTAAATTCTTAAATCGATTGGGTTAAAAATAACCCAATATTTTTTATAGGGTGCGTTCAGAGCAGAAAATCTGAAAAAATGCAACACATTCTTTGGGTTGAAAATAATCCAAAATGTTATTTTTAAAAGGTGCGTTCAAAAGCAGATAATCTGAAAAAAAACACAACCGATTTTTCTTTGTCTTGCAATTAAAAAAAAATCAAACAAACCAGACAAAAATGACAACAATGGCTGAACATTTTATAATTGAATGGAGAATTTCCGCTTTATGATGTCAGTAAATCACACACACACACACGCACATGCACACACGCACACGCACACGCACACGCACACACACACACACACACACACGCACACGCACACGCACACACACACACACACACACACACACACACACACACACACACACGCAGCCGTCCCATTCCAGCACGGGTGTCATTCCACAGTCTAACTTTTAAATGGTGACAAACAAATTAGGCTCGGCATCAAAGAGACTTTTCAAAAAGCCATTTCTCTCTATTCCAGTTCAAACAGAAGCCTGCTTGGTAAACAAGGCTGAGGGAATTCACTGCGCAAGTTGGAGATACAAACAGTCGGAGGTACACCGCAACAAAGACGTCAGGGGGGCGGGGGGGAGCAGTGGAGGGCTGCAATTCATCACAGGCTCAACAAAGCAAATGTGACTGACTGGCCATGAGCGTAGGAACAAAACAAAAAATATTTCTTAATTGGAAAAACTACCCTCCTCCATTATCAACTGTTCCTTCCTTTTTCCCCAATTTCTTGCTCCTCAGTGTGACTGGATGATCATTGCCCTCCTCTCCTTTCCTCCCCCCACTTCATCTTCATTAAAATAATTCACTTTTAGTTATTACAGGCCCCCCCTAACTTAAATTAGAAGACAGATGGAGCTGCAGGAGGAAAGAAAGAAATGAGGGAGGGACGGGCGAAGGGCGGATTAAAAAAAAATAAACAACCCTGGCTTTTGAACACCTATGTGAGAGTTTACTTTTATTTATTTATGATTAAAGCAAGACATTCAGAAAATGGCCTTGCTCCGCACAGCACCCCCAGTAAAATCTCATTTGTCTGGAATTTAGTTGAAGATGAATAAATAAATAAATAAATAAATAAATAAATAAATAAATAAATAAATACAGAAATACATAAATAAATACATAAATGTATCATTTTAGTTATGGTTTTATTGTTGTGTGCTTTGTTTTTGTTGTAAAGTGCTTGAAATTAATGTACTATTATTATTATTATTATTATTATTATTGTTATTATTATTATTATTATTAATGTGTTCTACACGGCAGTCATCTGTCACGGTTTGCAAGGTTGTGGAGGTAGTGGAGGTAGCATGGTGTATTTGACACATTTTATAAAATAAAGTCGACAGGAACAAAATCTCAAAGTCATCAAAGGTCCAAAGTAGCAAACAAAACCATGAGTAAATCATGACAAGGTGAAACACACCTGAGAGGGTGAAACAAAACAATGACCCGACACTGAATGGTCATGCCGGGAGTCCCTTTAACAGTCATCAGAATAAAAAGGTCCAAAGTAGCAAACAAAACCAACAATGACCTGACACTGAATGGTCCTTTTAACTGCCACTGAATAAAACGACCAACACCTGTGCAGCTGCAGTCGAGGCCACCGGTTGGTCGCAAACCGAAACGTGACATCATCGAATCAATCCTGTATTCTTCCATCATCGTTTGATTCGGGGGCGCCACAAAAATGGACAAAATACGAGTTCAACGGACAGTTAGGACAACGGAAAAAAAAATCATTGGCACCGCCCTAGTCACTCTCGAGGATTTGCACACTGCAAGAACCAAGAAAAGAGCGTGGAAAATCCTACTGGACCCACCGCACCCTGCTCACCACCTTTTCCAACAATTCCCCTCAGGCAGGCGCTACCGATCCATGCGCACCAAATTATGATGATACTAGTGCAGCGTATTCTACCAAAGACAAATTCCTTGTGTGTTCTACACACTTGGCCAATAAAGATGATTCTGATGCTGGAAAATGGCAGACGGAAGCCCACCCTCCCCATTGAGCCCCCATTAGCGATGCAATGAGACAAACCTGTGACATCAAGTCACATGGCGTGCTGAGCATTGTGGGTAAGGCGAAAGGAATCCGTCTCCTCACAACACTCCATTGACAGCCTCGGTTCTCCCTCGACTGTCTGGGTTTTTTTTTTTTTTGCAATTACAATCAAACAGCAGCATGCAGGCCCTTAAGCACTGACTGACAGTTTGGATTAACCGAGACGTGGGGATGCTGCGTACGGTTGTGTGCAAGTGCACACACGTCTGCTTGTCTGTCAGGCTGTCCATCTTTGTGTGTATTGCTTTTGTATGTGCAGCGTGTTCCGGCGTCACTTTGGATCTGTGTCTCCACCTATCCAACAGTTGATTTTGGGAGGATGTGTGTGTGTGTGTGTGTGTGTCTATGCGCACTGTAGGTTTGGTTGTGTTATGTTAATGTCAGGAAATGTGTTTATTTGGTCATAAATTTGGTTGTACATCACAAAATACAGTGCTACCTTGGCTTACGAACTTAATTGGTTCCCAGACAGAGGATGTAAGGCGAAAAGGGTGTATCCCAAAAATTAATTTCCCATAGGAAACCATTAAAATCAGAATCATCCGTTCACATGTCCCCATAAAACATAATTTTCTACTTTCTAATTTTCTAAGCCTTAAAACTACACAAAATATACCTTATTTAAAATGTGATATGGTATTATAATTAAAGAAATAAACTGTACTGTTTAATAAAGTCATTTTATTTACCTTTGTGATTGTTGTTGATGGCTTGATGGAATGGAGTGGCTGGTTTCCTCAGCATTAAACACTTGATGAGGACGGTAACCTACTTTCACCATCTTGCGGAATGATCCCTTGTAGATGCTTTCTCCGCGAGATTTGTATCTAACTCCTCATCAATTGTGTATTTTAACCTTGCAGTCTACACACTGCCTTTAAACTATCAACTATCAAAGTTGAAACTCTCTCACTGTAGTATGCCTGTCTCTTTCATGTTTAAACCACCTCCCCTCACTGTTGTGTTCTTGACCAATCACGTGGCTTTAACCGCAGACTGGGGGCGGGGAATAGAGGACAAAAAAAAAAGTCGGCAGCCATTTTCTTTTTGGAGAACGGCTTCACTCTCTCTCTGTCTGTAACCCCCCCCGACCACCACCACTGCGTTCTTGACCAATCATGTAGCTTTAACCGACGACTGGGGGCGGTGAATAGAGGGCCAAAACAAGCCGGCTGCCATTTTCTTGTCAGGAGAATGGGCTCGACACATCACTCATCGTGGCAGCTCTGTGTGTATCCCAAAATTCATATCCCAAAGTTCGTATGCCAAGGTAAAATTTTCATACATTTAATGTTCGGAAACCGAAAAGTTTGGAAGCCAAGGGATTCGTAAACTGAGGTATCACTGTATCACGGTGAAGCACAGTTTCATGTGACAAAACACTTGCAGGCTTAAGATTGACGTCTGAAAATTCAGACACACGAGAATAAATGTCACCGCAAGCACGATGCAGTCAAGTGAGATGCCGGCAATTCCCTCCTTCCTCCCCACCCGTCTAAAATGTTGATGAACAAAAACATGTCAGTCAATTTTGTCCAAATGAATTTGAGTTGCTCTGCTGTGTGCTGCGTGGGATTGTTTCTTTAACGCTTCCCTTGTGAGACCCCGACATCATTCATCAGCGATGACAAACATGACATGACAACTCTGCTTGAGAAGAGGAAACACACAAGGAGGAAGAATCCATACCAGATACGCATTGAACAACCTTTTTACTGTCTTGGTAAATGACAACAGCAGGCTAAAACATGTTCAACAATTCACTATGTTTTATTAGATTTTTTTGGGTAATCCGATCTTTGTGAGCATGTAACAGTTTGGATAATGAATTGGATTGGATTAGCCTTTATTAGTCTCGCATTAGAGAAAATTACATCTCATAGCAGCTAAGTTATGGAAGTAAAAGGAAAGGAAACAAAGAAATAGACAAACACAATACAGGAGCTGCTCTAAAGGCAGCAATTCTCATCTTGAATTCAAAACAACAAAAAATAAAATAAAATAATATGACAACACAAAGACACAGTCATTCAATCTTAAACACTTTCTGCATCTTCTTGGTTGTATGAATCAGTTTGAGATGAAAGAGGAGAGGATCAAAGCATCCTTTTCACCAGTGGATCAGGGATGTCATGCTATGTCATGGCACGTCTGCTACAAGCTAAATGTTGAAAGCAAACACAAAGCTGTAGCATCCATTGACGAAATATATTGTTTCACATCTCCTGCCCCACGTAAATCCGCTTCAATTCCAAGCTGCGACAGTTCCACATACAAATGGCACTAATATTCCTCCCAAATCAAAAACGGTTCTGGCATATTCGTGCTTGCTGAAAATGCACAAGTCTCTTCCTTGATGAATGTCATGGATAGAAATGCTGAATGGCTATCAAGAAATAAAACATTCTGATGAGGAAGTTATTCTTCTAATGTCATTTGGTTTGATTGTAATCCAAACGACGGCAAACGTGGGCTCAGAGAAGGAATATTTTGATTGCAATTTAAAAATGGGATCTTTTAGAAGTGCACACATACACGCGCGCACACACACACATACACACACACACACGCACACACACACATACTCACACGCGCACACGCACACGCACACACACACACACACACACACACACACACACACACACACACACACACACACACACACACACACAGGTTCATCGCTCATATCAGTATCAAAGGCGTTTGCATATTCACAGTGGACTGAAGATGGAAAGTCATCCCGGGTGCCCGATATGATGAAGCGAACACCAGCTAGCTAACCAAGCAGAACGTCTTTGGCGAGGTCTCGAGTCTGTGGACTTGAGTGTGTGTGTGTGTGTGTGTGTGTGTGTGTGTGTGTGTGTGTGTGTGTGTGTGTGTGTGTGTGTGTGTGTGTGTGTGTGTGATATAAGCCCGAAGAAAGGAGAGGTGACAGCGGCGCGTGGATGATCTAATAAAAAAAGGAAGATGAAGCGCCGTATGATTGCGAGGCATGAGGCTTAAAAAGCAACAACTTGCGCGAAAACACACACACACACACACATACACACACACACATACATATTCCTGTTTCGAAGTTTAATGAGGTCCGGGTAACTCCAGATAAGGAGTGAGGACCACCCTTTCTGATAAGTTTAGAGAAGAAGGAGTCTTACATTTGAACACTAGATTTCCCCCTACCTGCGTTTCCCACTTCAACTTCTTTAAAAAACAAAGTGGACTCGAAACAGTAACAGTACAAAACAGTAGGAGAAAGGGTACATTCATAGTCCTCACTCCTGTTGCGAATTCAGTTAAAATATCGTTACTTTTTTTTTACATTTTGTTTGGTGGATTCACACACACGCGCGCACACGCATGCAAACATAGCAGACACACACACTTGCTCTTCTGTGTGATCGACACTTTCACAGCGTCGACGCTGAGGTGTTGGGATATAAAAAGCCATGCTGATATGATTTAATGGCCAAGTTTTATTATGGGACTGTCGTCGGGCTCGGTGTAATCTGGCTAACGCCGCAGGACGGCGGCGCTGACAAACACACACACACACACACACACACACACACACACACACACACACACGCACACACACACACACACACACACACATGGGCACACGCGCACCAACACACACACACTCAGATACACCCACCAAAGTAGCCCGGCAGATAATATTGCTCCGTGCTGCGTGGCTATTATAAGATAGAGCGGTTTGCCACAGTGATACGCCACCTATAAGACTGTCATTTGGTGGCGGGAGTGATTTATGGCCGGGAGGTATGAGAAATAAAGACAGATTATTTTTATTCATGTGTCTTCGGAGGACAACTTCATTGCTGTTGTTATTTTTACACCGACTCAAAGAAGGAATCGCGTTGTGGGTTAAACACAGCGAGCAAGCACGTACGTGGGCTTTGTGGTGTTTATATACGACCACCTGATCTCAAACAACAGCGCTTATGACATATATTTGGAATCTGTAAATTACCATATTTTCCGGTGTATAAGGCGCACCAAAGTTTTCCAAATATAATGTAAAATATAGAATCAAATAGTCCCAAAACTCAGTCTACCATTGGAAACTCAAACAAGCTCGATAAAACTACCGTATTCCAGTGTATAACACGGAGTATAAGGCGCACCCCCAATGAAAGATGTATGTTCCAATTTTTCCCACATACAAGGTGCACCAGAGTATAAGGCGCACCTTCAATGAATAACAAACATTTTCCAAATATAATATAGAAATACAGTGAGATCTCAACTTACGAACTTAATTGGTTCCCAGACAGAGTGTGTAAGACGAAAAGTGTGTATCTAAAAAAAAAATTCCCATAGGAAACCCTTAAAATGGGAATGATCCGTTCCAGGGTTTCCATAAAATATACTTTTCAACTAAATAAGCCTTAAAACTACACACAACATACCTTATTCTATGTATAATAAATGTGCTATTGTATTGTAATGAAAGAAATACACTGCATTGTATCATAAAGTCACTTTATTTACATTTGTGATGGTCATTTATGGCTTGATGGAATGGGGTTGGAGGTCGAAGGTCAAAGGGAATTGCTGTTTGGAAAGAGAGTCACCTTCCATAAGGACTGTTGGTAACTTAACCTCTGGTGCTGTTCGGTCGTGTGCTTCCGCCGAAGATCACTCCACCAGCCGTGGTCGGTGTGTATTATGAAAATAGTGCTTATTATAAGGTTTAATTTTCATAAATTTGACGTTTGTAAGATAAGGTGTTTGTAAGTTGTGGTCTCTCACTGTATATAATAAAATATTCCCAAAACTGCAACTCAAACAAGCACGACACAATTAGTGGTGTATTTTCAAACTTTTTACATATATGTATTAGGTTTCCATATTTAAGGCGCACTGGAGTTTAAGGCGCACCTTCGAAGAATGACAAAAGTTTTCCAAATATAATATAAAAATATATAAAAGTTTTCCAAATGTAATATGGAAATATACAGTATAATAAAACATTCCCAAAAGTCAGTCTAGCATTAGAAACTCAAACAAGGCCGACACAACTGCAGTAATGTCCGGTGTATAAGGTGCACTGGAGTATAAGGCGCACCTTAAATGAATAGTGGATTTTGAAACTTGTTCCATATATAAGGTGCACCGGCGTATAAGGTGCACCCCCATGAATGGTGTATTTTTAAACCTTTTCCATATATAAGGTGCACCGGCGTATAAGGTGCACCCCCATGAATGGTGTATTTTTAAACCTTTTCCATATATAAGGCGCACCATCAATGAATGACAACATTTCCCAATTATAATATCGAAATATATAAAAGCTTTCAAAATATAAGGCACACCACTTTATAAGGTGCTACAGTCGAGGTTGGGATTACGCACTGATTCTTCTACAGGTGGAAATGGCTGATGAAAGTAGTTGCGAGACCTATTGTGGCTCAATATGACTTCACATATAAGGCGCACCTGCATATAAGGTAAAGGGTCCACTTTGGAAGAAAATCAGGGCTTTTGGGTGCGCCTTATACACCAGAAAATACGGTACATAAAAGTAAATATAATTTAAGCAAATCTTGCTGTTGTCTGCTGTCTATTTTTTATGGGGTTAAATTGCTATTAATTATAAATAGGAGAGCAGCTGTCTTAAAATATATATGAGATACCTTCAAGTGTATTAGACATTGCACTGTTATTGCTTCTCCTGCCACTTTTAATATCTGCACCCCGACTGCAATCACAGGTCTAATAATGGCTTCTCATTATGAGGTGTGTGCATGTGTTGGGAGGGGTAGGGATGCGGGGCGCTTCCATCGCCACGCTCAAAAGCCACAGATGACTCCCTTTTAAAAGTTAATTTGATTTCAGACATTTACGGAATGAGGTTGTAAATTTGGGCTCATGGGGTGCACCTATTGGCGAGCCTCCGATAATTGAGATATTTGATCTTGATATTTGATTTTGATGTCAGCAATTCATTATGTGAATACAAGTGAGCAGATAGCAAAGGGGGGGGGGGATGTTGGCAGTGAGAGCAAAGTTGTGATGCAAGTGAGGATGCAGCATAGCCCCTTTTGTTCCTCGACTGTAATATAAAAATGATCAGAAGAGGGCGCTGTCTTTGCTTTGGCGTGATCTGGTGAGTTGAGTTTTGTATCCTGCCCACAAAAAATAAAAAATAAAACCATAATCAAGGCCAGAAATTAACAATTATTCTTCTAATCACCAAAAATGGGCTTCCTTTGTTTTTTCAGTTGCGGTTCTTTGAAATTATTTTTTTTCTTTCTCTTCACAATTTGTCAAAAAGAAGGTCTCCACCTAACTTTCCAACTTCAACACTGTCACCCCCCCATTTTCCAGTTCTCCCCACCCCACCCCCCCACCCCCAGGCCCCATGATCCTTCAACCTCCCTTCAACCGTCCTCTCTCCTCCTTCATGGCCTCTGTCTTAACTTCACAAGAGAATGATTTGACAGATATTGCCCTTGAAGAGGCAGCCTGCGCCTAGCCACTGAAAGCAATAGGATGGACGTTGTAAGGGTGGGGGGGTGTTAGGAAGCGGCGAGATGGAGGAGGAGAATTGACAGAGTGCGAGAGAATGAACAAGGGAGGAGGAGAAGAGAAGGAGGCGAGGGTAAAAAAAAAAAAAAAAAGTTAAGTGGATGTGAAAATGCAGCGCAGCCAAAAAGGTTAAGTCTGGAATAGGAAATTAAAACTTGCATCGCTTTTGGCTTGAAATAGATTTGGTTTCATTATGGGCGCGCCAGGGCCACTTAGAGTCAAATCCCTCTGGAGGGAGAAGAAAGACACAGAGAGGGAGGAAGAAGCAGAGAGGGCGACGTGGGAAAATCGGAAGAGGGCGACGGAAAGACGGAACAATAGGATAACGGAAGGAAGCCCGACGATCATGCAGTTCACATTCAATTTCAATCTCAGCCCACAAGCCGGCGAATACCAATTCCCTCACATCCGTCTAACGTGTCGCTGACAAGCGGAAATCAAGTTATACGTCATCCGATACTCCAAGTGGCTCTTTTGTTTTGAGAAGAAAACGTTCTCATCATTCATACTCCGGACCGTGATACGAGCTGACCCATTGGGCAGCCATGTTGATTGTCTCCCGGGAAAAGAAAAAAAAGCAGAAAACAATAAAAGCGCTCCAAAACATCAGAGCATAGAAGAAGTCGGTGGAATCGACAGAAGGAAGGAGGACGAAGAGGGGGTGGCGGGAATTAAAGAATTAGAGATGGATAGATATGCCAAGGGGGAAAAAAAATGGAAGCAGATGGAGAAGTGGGACAAGTGTGCTCATGAGATCGAACCGTGGTAAAAGAACAGCAATGATCACACACAACATACATTGAAAGATTTTACAAAAAATTAAAAAAGTGAGGGGGGGATTAAGAGGTAAAATGTACCGTATTTTCCCATGTATAAGGCGCACCCAAAAGCCTTGATTTACTTCAAAATAAGCCTTATATGCAGATGCGCCTTATATGTGAAGTCATATTGAACCACAACATTGGTAATAGATAGGTAGCTAGATAGCTAGCCAGTTTGATAGCTATATCGTCAGTGCTTCTCTCTCTCTTTTTGGCAAAAGAAATACATGCACTAATGTATGTGTGTGTGTGTGTGTGTGTGTGTGTGTGTGTGTGTGTGTGTGTGTGTGTGTGTGTGTGTGTGTGTGTGTGTGTGTGTGTGTGTGTGTGTGTGTGTGTGAGAGAGAGAGAGAGCGAGACAGAGAGAGAGAGAGAGAGAGAGAGAGAGAGAGAGAGAGAGAGAGAGAGAGAGAGAGAGAGAGAGAGAGAGAGAGAGAGAGAGAGAGAGAGAGAGAGAGAGAGAGAGAGAGAGAGAGAGAGAGAGAGAGAGAGAGAGAGAGAGAGAGAGAAAAAAAATGGTTCAATGTGATGGGCTGGCTGGCATTCAAGGCCTACTTTGCTGCCAGAGCGCTGAGGCTGCGCTAACCTAAATATGTGTGCTACTGGGGGGGGGGTGCATTGCAAGTGCCTGTGCACAAATACACCTGTAACACGTCTCAAAGCCAAATGGAGCTATTCAGCACTTCAGCAATGGCAAGTAGGTATACAAAATCATCCGTGCGGGAACAAAAGAGACAGAGAATGAAAACTAAAGTTGGAACATGAGAAAGCAATGAAAAAGTAGGTTGTAGGCTGAGCTGCCCTTCCTCGTTTCAACCTTATATTCTTTATGTTATAAATACAAGGAGATTGAGCATGTCATTGTTTACCGCTCTCGCCGCCATTAGGCCAAACACCAGCCCAGTCACTAATCCGGGCACTCTAACTAAAACACTCCAAAGTAAGTAGTTCGTGTTCATAAATACTGACACTGATGAGCGTTGTGTACAAATAAATGAACAAGCAAATACATAAAAATAAATAAATAGATATGAAAATAAATACATACATAAATAAATGCATAAATCAATATAAATGAGTAAATAAAAATAAATAAAAACTAATAAATATGTAAATATATATACAAACAAATACATATATAAAGTAATAAATAGATACACAAACAAACAAAAAT
This sequence comes from Hippocampus bargibanti, assembly GCF_051943395.1. Lineage (NCBI taxonomy): Eukaryota > Metazoa > Chordata > Actinopteri > Syngnathiformes > Syngnathidae > Hippocampus > Hippocampus bargibanti. The sequence goes on along the minus strand of NC_142742.1, from coordinate 8,117,270 downwards.
AAATAAACAGATAAATAACTAGATAAAGACATAAACAAACACATATTAAACTGAATAAATAGATACACAAAAATAAGCAAACAATTAAATAAAACTAAGTAAATAGATACACAAATCAATGAACAAGCAAATAAATAAAAATAAATACATATATATGCAAATAAATAAATGAATACATAAATAAATGCATAAATCAAGGTATCATGAATAAAGGTATTCTGATGATGTCTGAAATCAATAGAAATAAATAAAAGTCTAAATAACTAAATAAATAAATAAAAATAAACAAATACATAAATACATATACAAACAAATACATATATAAATAAATGAATAAATAAATAGATAAAGTAATACATAAAAATAAATAAACAGATAAATAACTATATCAATATATCAAAAAAATACATAACAGAATAAATAGACACAAATAAATAAACAAATAGACATTTAAATAAAAGTAAATAGATACATACATAAATAGAAATTAATACATAGATATGCAAATAAATAAATGAATACATAAATAAATACAAACATCAATCAATATAAATAAATACATAAATAAATAAATACAAATCTAAATACACACACTGACGAGCATGTGCGGCGTTAATGCACAATAACCAATGTGAATGTTGTGCTGGATGTGTGTGTGTGTGTGTGTGTGTGTATATGTGTGTGTTTGTGTGTGTGTGTGTGCGCGTGCGTGTGTGTGTGTGTGTGTGTGTGTGTGTGTGTGTGGCTATGTTGGAACATCTGTATGCATCTGAGCCTTCTTCATTCCTCCTGCCGCTATTTCCTTTGCACACAGTTCTGGCGTGATGAAGTCCGTCACAGGGTCCCCGGCCCAATATCCTACGCCTAATAAACTAATACATCATTAATGAGGGTGGGAGAGAGGGAGGCAGGACTGACTACAGCGGCACGCGCTAGGGCAAGCTATTGCCGCACAGCTCAATAGGGCTTTCTAACAAGGCTCTGTCCTTGAGAGAGGCTGCATACTAAAAACTTCTCCACCGGCCTCGGTGCCTAGCAAGGGGAATTCATAAACAGAGGACAGAAAGCGGAGCGGGGGGGGGGGGGGGGGGGGGGGCGGGAGAGGAGAACGGCTTGGAGAAAATGAGAAGAAGAGAGCAAGAGAAAGGAAGATGAATCACGCTGTCCTCTTATCTTACTTTAGGTCACTTTGTGCCGCTGTGATTGACTGGGAGTAACGGCACCTGATCAATAAGCAGTATATTGGTTGTGGCTGGACACTTTTTGTTGGTAGGTTCCAGAAAAGAGAAATTCAGGGTATCAGACGGCAGTTAAAGGACAACCGACGTCACTTTTTTGTTTCCTAACTGACGTCAGAAAAACGTTTTATAGCATCTAAAATACCCAAAACACGCAGTATGATATTTTTAGTCAAATGCAAAACACCAATAAAAATGACTTAAAGTGTCTAAAAAGTACTTCAATTTGAAAACGGAAGTGGCCAGTTTCAGAAGGTCCCGCCCCCTTGTTCGTGGTGGTCACGCCAAGACGTCTTGCCTTGCTCGAAAATCAAAACAATGGCTTCAGATTCAGAGAAGATTGTTTCTCGTCACTCATCCAGTTATGAATATGATTCAAATAGTTCTGAAGAAGAAAGCATACATATTTGCAATTGATTAAAGAATTTATTCCGTGTCATTTTGAGGCATCAGGGGTGGGAAATGTCGCACCCAAGGGAGGCAGAAAATGGCGACAAAGCCGTGTAGGGTATTAGTCAGCCCGTTTCCACAGGCTGATAAATTCCTTCCATGGAACTTGGTCACCCTCTTCTGGCGGCTTTTTGGTGCAACACCAAACAAGTAGAGCAAAATACATTGACGTGATGGAAGGACTGCTACAATGTGTCCTCTTTTCGGTCAGAGGCACAAATTAATTAAAATATATATAAATATATAAATAAACAAAGAAATATATACATGAAAAATATATACACAAAAACAAATAAATACAAACAAATACAAATACCCAGCTAAATACATAAATACATAAACAAACAAAAATATAACTGAATACATACACAAATAAACAACCAAAAAAATTAATACAAAAAATAAATATATATGCAAATAAATAAATGCATACATACATACATACATACATACATACATACATACATACATACATACATACATACATACATACATACATACATACATACATACTGTGCTGTATGTCATGCATATCAGCATATTTGACAATAAAGCTGACTTTGACTTTGACATACATAAATAAATAAATAAATAAATAAATAAATAAATATAAACAAACAAACAAACAAACAAATAAATAAATAAATAAATAAACAGACAAACAAACAGATAAATAAATAAATAAATAAATAAATAAATAAATAAATAAATACATCCATCCCTTTTAATGCATGCTTCTAGTTATAAACATGCATGCACATTTTGAATACATGGACCCCAATTTGGACGCCTCTAAGCAAATACTGTCGCGAGGCTCATTTGAATAGCGATAATTGAAAATCTGGCTTGTTTATCAGGCTAAATCGAGTGACAGACACTCACAATAGGAGGCAGGGGTGTGAGCTTGGCAAGTATTAGCATAATGTTCATGGCTGAATAATTTCTAGGTCCATTAGGCCAGCAAAGGACAACCGAGCGGTTCACTTTTCATACTTGAGCTGGAGATAAATGCTGAAATATGACTTCATCGCAAGCTTTTCGCTACCAAATGATGTATTGACATTTTCCGCTGCGATGTTAGGTGATGGCATCGGCCTCGTTTGAAATTAACTGTAAATAGGGGAGAAAGAGAGCAGCCTACAGATAGAGGGACGAGCATGTGAGGAGGATGGAGGTTAAGGGTGGGGAGGGGGGGATTGCAAATGCTCAAGAGAGATTTGGGAGTCTGTCCAAGACTTTCATTATTTTTGATGCAAATGATCAGGGGCCCCCATAATTAGGCCTCTCATACAAAATTCTCTCGCCTCTTTCGCTCTCATTTCATCTTTTGATCAATGGAGCACAGTATGGGGTGGAAAGGGACACTAAGGCATCGAAAACGGACCCCGGCCTGGTTGTCGCCATTGCAGGGGATTCTTTTGACGCTTCAGGTTGTGTTTTGTTGGCTTGTCTGAATCATGAAAGCCACGCGGCAATTTAAATAGACCTGAGAGGAAACAAATGATTGGGAAACCGAAGAAGTAAAATGACACCTTCAGTATTCTCTATCAGAATAAGAGAAAAGTGGTGGTAGTTGACCATTTGTTCTTCAACTACTCCGTTGCAATTTCGGTCCGTGGACTCAAATCTGATAATGTGTTCAGTCCATCAGTGTTTTGCTTTCACCGCAGCTGAAACACTCAAAAACAGAGAACTTCTTAAGTCTAATTCACAAATCTGCGCAACAGGAAGTTCCTTTTTAACTCATTCCCTGCCAGACGATGTGCAAAAATGTGTCCACTCCAGTGCCAGGGTTTTTGTCATTTTCACTTTACTTCCAGGACCCACAGAATATTGAGTTTTAGGAATACATCAACATTCAATACAGCGTTAGAAACCTTAAACACTCTTATTTCAGCGGGAAAAAAAGAGTTAATTCCTCAGTTATATGGGTCTGGAGTTATATGAGCGTGAAATGGGGGCGGCTGTACAAAAGGCAAATGCTGCAGACTCGTGGAAGGGAAAAACATTACCAGAGGTCTGATCAGTGCTTTATCAGCAATGTGATCATACATTTTTACGCACATCATGGCCCTGAAAGGGAAACCCAAAGTAATTAAAGTGAGTTAATTCCTAAATTATATGGGTCTAGAGTTGTATGAGCTTGAAATGGGGGTGGGGGTGCAAAATACAATACAATACATACTTATTGTTTTATATTGCGCTTTAACAACAACTGAAGCCAGAACAAAGCGCTAACATGGAAAAACGGGAAATGCCGCCCCCTAGCGGAAGAGAAAAAAACATTGCCAGAGGACATGACGAGCGCTTTATCGGCGCCCAAGCAGGAAAAAAAAGAAAAGAAAAAATTCGGGAATGGCGCTCGACGTCAATATTTTCAATTCCCGGATAAATTTGTGAATGGCAGTGAATGAGCTAACTTTTGGCTTTGACATGTGACCAGTTTGGGAGTTGGTCAGCAAAAGTCAAAATATAAGACGTGATGAAGAGAAGCAAATTGAATCACACACAACAACAAAAAAACAAACAAACAGAAAAACAATTACATTGCTCCCCAGACTCCAAATATATGGCAAAAAGTCATAGGAAACAGTGACAGGGGAATACAATGAACACTGGAAGGTTAAAAACACAGCAGAGGACAATGACACAAAGCCCAATGGGAAAAAGCAGAGAAGTCAGAGGAGACGACACTGAGGATGAGGTTGGAAGCGAAGCGAGGACGAGAGGGCAATTTGCTTTCAATGCTCCTCTAATCTAATATGTGCAACTGTGACAGGCTCTCAGTCGTCCACCAGGGCTCCTTACACACAAGGGACCACGAAACCAAGTTTCCCGATGCCGGAGGGGCATGAAGCAAGCATGGAGTGGGCCACAAAAATCTCTGACAGAACCAATCCCAAAAGTAGAATGTCGAACACGGCCAGCATCTAATCACTTGCAATAAATCATTTAAAGATGTGTCTGTGTTTGCGTGTGTTTGTATGACTAGTCTTGTGAGGACCACTAACATTTTATACCATACGTAGTGAGGACATTTTTGACAAGTGATGAACTTTTGGCCGGTCCTCACAAGTTTTTCATTCTAAAGGCTTCGAGAAGGTCTATATATATGCATCTGTTAAAGTTTCAGATTGGTCCTCACAAATTCACCCAAAATGATTTTTTTGGTATGTATTTTCATTTCACTTGGATACACACGCTTTTTACTCACTGTGTGTTTATGTATATGTGTGCATGTTTAATGAGAAGAAAAAGTTCAAAACACTAAAAGTACAACAATATTTTAACCATATTGACCATAGGGGTGAGGAATTTGAATGTACCAATTCAGAGTACTCACTCCTGCTGTTATTTCAGTTTCAAGTCCACTTTTTACTGCTTTGTTTTTAAAGAAGTTGAAGTGGGAAATGGGGTGACGTTTAGTGTTCAAATGTAACACTAGTTCTCTAAACTTATCAGCAACGGTGGTCCTCACTCCTTATCTGGAAGTTATCCGGACGTCACAAAACCATTGAAACAGAAATGTGTGTGTGTGTGTGTGTGTGTATGTGTGTGTGTGTGTATGTGTGTGTGTGTGTATGTGTGTTCCTTTTAACTCATTCCCTGCCAGACGATGTGCAAAAATGTGTCCATTACACTGCCAGGGTTTTTGTCATTTTCACTCAAATTGCAGGACTCACAGAATATTGAGTTTTAGAACTACATAAACATTCAATGCAGCGTAAGAAACCTGAGACTGTCTTCTTTCATCAGAAAAAAAATCATTTCTAGCTTATTTGGTTATGGCGTTATCTGCAGTGAAAGTGCGGGTCGCTGTACAAAAGGTAAACGCTGCACCCTCGTGGGAGAGGAAAAACACTGCCAGAGGTCATTCAGGTCTTTCATGAGAAAAAAAGAGTTAATTCCTAAATTATATGGGTCTGGAGTAATGAGCTTGAAATGAGGGTGACTGTCCAAAATACAATACGATACATACATATTGATTGATATAGCGCTTCAACAACAGCTGAAGCTGAACCAAATCTGGACAAAAGGCAAATGTTGTCCCCTCGTGGGAGAGAAAAACATTGCCAGAGGTCTGACCAGCGCTTTATCGGATCTGCCCCGCAAAAAAAAAAAAAAAAAAAAAAAAAAAAAACTAACAAATTCGGGAATGGCGCACCAAGTCATGCTTTTCAATTCCCAAATAAATTCAGGATTGGCAGTGAATGAGTTAATAATTACACACAAGGACATTATGCATGCTGAATATGTTAAGAGATATAAATGGTCATCATTGCCGTCAGCGAACAAACATTTTTTTGCTGGTATATATATCCCAAATAGACACCAGCAAAAAAAATGGTTCGCTGATGAACCTTTTCGAATGAGGAGCGAAACGTCCAACACCTTCAAAGAAGTACAGAGGACGGCTGAATAAACATTTTCATTGATGGACCACACCGGTACGACTGAGAGCTTACACAGACATATATTTTATTGTTGTCATTTTTTTTCATTGGCCTGATATTAACAAAAGCTCTTTCTAACATCAAGAAGGTTTAGTGGCATTAGTTGTATTAAGTTATTAATTAGATATCAAGAAGGTTTCTTTCCTTACTATGCATGAGCAAGTCCATCTTTCAAACAAAACACTTTAGAATTCACAGCTGACACATGACAGCGCTATCTGGAAAGCAGAGCCCGCGGATGTCGCTTACAGCCACTCGCGCAGCCTTACAATCCCTTCTGGATGTCACATCTCAGCAACATTCAACCACTGAAGAGCAAGAGACGCAGGCATTTAGTCATTTCGTGTGAATAATGTGCGGATGCACTCTCCACTGTGTGAGCGTGGGGCATATTCAGTGTCAGAGTTGAGTGGGCATGCACGGTTCTAGAATAAGGTCTGATATGGACCTTTAGAGTGACAAGGAGCAAAGAATATGAAGGCACATAGTAGTGCCAGATTCCATCCATCACATATATAGCTCTAATTTTCTTTTGATAGCCATATTCATATTAGCAAAATCCCCCAAAATTTGCACTTTAATTAACACCAAAGAGAATTCGATTTTCTCAAAAGCTGACAGTGTGCCCTGATAATATATACAGTAAAGTCTCGTTATATCGATATTCAAGGGAGTCCGAAAAAATATCGATATAACCGGGACTATCGATATATCCGACCCTGTTTGCATGTAATTTTCTCCGTGCGTGCATAGAAATAGTATCGATATAACCGGGACTATCGATATATCCGATATCGATATAACGAGACTTTACTGTATTTAATATATCCACTAGCTAGTGGAGCTAGTGGATGCATAACGCCACTGCAGTCACGATTGTGACTTCTATTTTGAATGCCATTAACTCATTCACTGCCAGATGTGCGAAAATGTGTCCTCTCCAGTTGTCATTGTTACTCAAATTCCAGGACGCACAGAATATAGACTTTTAGCCCTACATCAAGAAACCTAAGACTCTCTTCTTTTGTCAGAAAAAAAAGAGATCATTCTTAAATTATATGGATGTGGAGTTATATGAGTGTGAAATGAGGGCGGCTGTCCAAAATACAATACATACATAATGGTTTATATAGCGCTTTAACAACAGCTGAAAGTGCTAACATAGGAAAAAAAGGGAAATGCTCCCCCTTATGGAAATGAAAAAATCAACATTGCCCAGAGGCCATGGCCAGCGCTTTATTAGCACCGAAACGGGAAAAAAAACAAAACTCGAACAAATTCGAGAATGGCGCTCTACGTCATATTTTCAATTCCCAAATTAATTCGTGAATGGCAGTGAATGAGTTAACAGCTAACCAAATGTTTTGTTTGTATAAGACTGCGAAACTGAGGCTCTCAAGGATGCATCAGCGTGTCCTTTGGGTGAAAGTGTCCCTGCTGTCACATTGTGGATCTTTTTGGCTACTTTGGATTCCTATCGGCGCATCTGCGGAGCTGCTGCTGTTCGGCAGACATGTAATACACACACTTACATACTCACAGTGGAAGGCCGAAAAAAAAGCAAAGCAGAATAGGGGAACAGGGACATCATTTTAAAAGCGCTGCAGCGAAATCCTCCAGAGTTGAGATCACAGACGCATTAAAGAAAGAGTGAGATGAAAGTGCAGTCGGTGGCTGTTTTATAAGCACACCAAACATCACCCGTGCATTTAATTTTTGGTAAGGTAAAAACCAGCAGTACTCGGTCTGAAAAGCCATTTTCAGCTAATGAATGTTGTGTTGGAAAATGATTTGAAGCTTTTATCTCACCTCAGGACGTTTTAATAATTCCCTCACTTGTGTTATTCTCACTTGCTTCTTCCAGTGATTTTTCCTTTTTATTCTCTCGTCACTCATTCTTGTCTTTTCTCCCTTGTGATGCTTCTTCCCTTTTTTGCTTTTTTTCCCTGCTTTACCTCAATGCTTAGTCCCTACACTTCTTTAAGGACACGATGAAGTGAGAGAAAGTCAATCTAAAGTGAAAGAAACTGAAAGCAGACATCCATCCATTATCCGACCCGCTTATCCTCACAAGGGTTGCGACATGTATCGGAGCTTATTGCCGCCGTCTTTGGGGGAGTCGGCGGGCTAACCACCCTGCACTGGTTGGCAGCCAAACACAGGGCGTGCGTAGACAAACAAACATTCACACTCCAAATAACATCTCATCTCGCGACATTTTAGAGTGTGCGCATTAACATGCCAGGCATGGAATGTGGAAGCCAATTAGAATACCCGTAGAAAACCCACACAAGCATGGGGAGACCATGTAAACCCCACAAAAGAACGGCAGATTTGAACATTAGCACTATGGTGGGAGTCCTAACCTGTTGACCAAAACAAACAAACAAACAAACAATAAATAAATACATAAATAAATAGAAAGATAGATAGTTTTTATCTCTGTTTGTTTATGCTATGTGTGTTTATCTAGCTAGCGAGCAAGGTCGCGAGCTAGCTAGATAGGTAGGTAGGTAGATAGATAAATAAAGGAAAATAAATATATATAAATAAATACATAAATATGTAAATAAAAAAACTACATTAATAAATGCAATAAAATAAAATCTAAAAATTAATAAAACTAAAAATATCTATCCACTGGACAGGAAAAGAGATAAAAAAAGAAAGGCAAAACTGCTCAGTTGTTTGCTCCCACCTGTCTCTATTTGCAAGACGAAACAACAACATGAGATGAAAACAGTGTGCAGACGCCTGGGAAGACTTGAAAAAGAGAACAGAAAGAATAGGAAGAGAGGAGGGGAGGAACAGATCAGATTTGCGTGCAGCCCCAAAAGGCACGTTGGCGTTTGAAGCCAAAATACTGGAACAAGCGGCATCGACTTCATAGAAATTAGGTCTTCGGGTAAAGAGGCTCCGTGGAGGAAGATGTTGGGATATTGTGAATGCTGGAAGGGAATGCTCAGTGCACATTAGACAACCAAGCGTGTGTGCGATGCACACACGTAGGCACATTTCCTGCCATCATTGAAGGATGTTGATATGTCAACACATTTTTCATTGATTTATTTCAAGGGATTTTCAGGAAAGATGATAAATTAAGATATCTAGCTTGCTAGCTAGCTAGCTAGCAGCGTGTGATCAATAGTCTCTCCATCTGTCTATCTGCAGTATCCATCCATCCATCCATCAAGCTTTGGTCATTGTTGCAACCAGTCAAAGTAGGGACCTATCATAGCTGTGTCCGGCGCCGCCATGTCTGGACATTAGGGATATATAAACAGGGCCGATACGACCAGTCAGACTTTAATTCGCTGACGAAGCCTCTTGGATAGGAGGCGAAACGTCCGACACCTTCAAAAAGTACAGATGACGGCTGAAGAAACCTTCTCATCAACTAGTCAAAGGATATCTTGGTCGAATCATCAAGACGGACATTTGCTAGCTAGATAGATAGCTTGATAACTAGATAACTAGATAGCTAGATAGATAGAGAGATCAACTATTGATTGCACACTGCTAGCCAGCTAGCTAGCCAGCTAAATATCCCAAAATTATCATCTTTCTTGAAAATTCCATAAAATAAGTCAATGAAAAAAAAGAAAAATAATGAGAGACACCCATCCCTGTAGAAGTTGAGTATTGGTGTGTAGTTACGTTGCATTAGGATACTAGAGGAAGGTAAATCAGTTTGTTATTGTTGTTGTGATGACAAAAACATAAAGTCAGGAAGGTTTCAATTTTAGCCTCCAGTTGGTGAGTCTCTTCCAACATATTAGAGAAAAAGAGATAACACAAACAGGAAGAGGATAAACGAGCCAAACTCAGTAGGCATAACACGGCTCACAGCGCCCGCTAACACACAACGCTGAGCTGGAAAGGGTCCGCGTGCGTGTTTGAACAAGTCAGATGCTGCGGCGCGCACACTTCTACCCCCCCCCAAAACGTGCGAGAAAGCTGGCGACAGCTTGCACGAAAATCCCCGCGTTTGTGATGATGCTCGCGTTTGATCTTCGAGTATCATGTACTAGTGCATTGAGCATGTGCGCACGCCTGTGTATATATGTTTGTGTTTGTGTGCGCGTATAACTGACAAAATGTCACTGCAGTGACACAACCATTATCAAAGCTTGCCATCTATCCTAAAGACCATCTTGTGATATTCATAAAGAGCATAGCAGATAACAGTCTTGTCGCGTTAGCTTCCTCCACAATGCACACATCGAACGTTTGGTCCCAGCCTCCGCATGTAGACACATATATGCATGTGTGCGCTGATCATATATGCCCCTGTTCTTTGGGTTTACCAATAAGATCCACAGCAATGTCGAAAGAACCGTGTGCAGGCAGGTGATGGCAGTCACACAACCAAACATGTCAAACACACTTTATAACCGTGCGCCGTCACGACGATTCATACAGACAAAATACATTCAGGTACGACAGGTAGTTGAGCTCCTTTAGCTCAGTCATGCAACTAGCTCCTTCTAATTACCTTTGGGACACGAACATCACACTAGTGGCACAGCGGAAATGAAAGTCTTGATCATTGTTGCGCAGTCATAGGTTCTTTCCTGGAACTCAAGGTGAAAATCCAGGGGTTAATTCTAACATCTCCTGACCCACTTTATCTTCACAAGGGTCAGGTGGTGTCTTCGGACATTTTGAATGGATAGCCAGCCAATCACAGGGCACACAGAGAACAACAACCATGAGTGCTAACAGTTACATCTAGGGACAATTTGGAGTGTTGAATCAATGTGGGAGCCGACCAAAGTCTTCTTTTCCTTTCGGTTTTTCCCTTCAGGGAATCAGTGTCCTCCATCTAACCCAGTTTTGTGCATCCTCTTCTCTCACACATGTTCTCTTTGACATAATCCATAAACCTCCTCTTACGTCTTCCTTTCGGTCTCTTGCCTGGCTGTTCAAGGCTCAGCATCCTTCTCCCGATATAGTCAATCTCTCTCCTCTGGACATGTCCAAACATCTCAGTCTGGCCTCTTTGACTTTCCCTCCAAAGCCTCTGATGTGAGTTCTCCCTCTGTTATACACATTCCTGACAGTGTTTCCTGTCATCAAGGCTGCTACAGTTCTCACAGACCTGGTAGGGCCAGAGTCTCACTTTCTGTTCGATGCTCTTCGAGTGAAATGTGACTGGCTCACTACTCCTGCTGACAACTGGGAGGACAATGACAGCTACAGGAATGCACAGAAGTTTGTGAGGTCAGTGAAAGTGACCAATGATGTAGCTGAGAGAGGTGTGAAACTAATGAGTGACTTTGCAACTCAGATCACAACTGACTTTTGAAGAGGTCTAAACCTGGTCACTCCCAATGAAAACCTCAACATCTTTATCTATGCTCCCGCCAGCTCTGCTGCAAGTCTTTTCTTCAGTGGCACCGTCTCCAGTTCAAAAATCATGGTGGCTTTCACCACCGTTTTATACACCTTTCCAGTACAAGCCACAGGAGTAAACGTATAATGCAGGTGTGACTGAGTGACTGATAACTGATGACTGACTGACTGACTGACTGACTGACTGAATGAACGACCGAGCGATCGACCAGACCGGACTGAATGACTGAATCTCTCCCCGTGTAAACAATGTATAGTAAGCTTGTTTGGACCGTCATTGGCCGGCAGTGACTGTAAGACTGAGTGAAGTTTTGAAATCGCACCTGATGGTCCCTAAGCCGACGCAAACACAAGCTCTCCAACTTTCAGAACATTCAAAACGACTTGAAAATATATAAAACGCTGCATTTTCCTGACCTGTATCCATTGACGATAGCGAGGTAAGCCGCGGTATTGCTATGAGACTGCAAGATCATTTTACAAAGTATAAACACATCCACCCTTTTTGTTTTTACTCAACAGCAAGGGCAACCTATTTCCCTACCCTCACTTGCAAACTCACAAACAAGAGCCCAGGATTCAATCGTTTGAGGCTTTGTTTTTGCCGTTTCTCCTTTTCCCTGGCGGAGGTTCTGAAAGTGATTACCAATGCGGTCCACTTCATTAGCATGAGAACAAAAACAGTGAAGGGAACATATTATCACTTCACAGGGAGACACCGAGAGCTGTCTGCCTGTTTGTTTACGTTGTCGCATTTGGACATTTTCTACCGCCGCCGCCACTGCTACCGTCCCCAGGGTATGGCGTTTCTGGAGGACGACGCGATGGAGAGGGTGGGGGGGGGGAGTGCAGGCTGTTTCGGTTGGAGGATGGCACAAAAAAATGCAGACAGGGATGGAGGTTGAACTATACCATATGCAAAACTAAACTAGTTTCCTTGATGGAACTTTGATGACATGGTCACCATGAAATGAACTACAATGGAACCTCGATTTACAAAATTAAAGTGGGCCGGAATATTTTTTTTCCTAGCAAAATGTATAAGTCAAAATGAGTTTTCCATGTAAGTACGCCAAAATTCAGTACAATCTAAAAAAAAAAACAAAGAAGAAAAATGATTTTTATTTAACTTTTAACTCATTCACTACCATTCCCGAATTTATTCAGGAATTAAAAAGCATGACGTGAAGCGTCATTCCCGAATTTGTTCGGGTTTTCTTGCGGGGGATGCCGATAAAGCGCTAGTCTGGCAATGTTTTTCCCTTCCACGAGGGGGCAGCATTTGCCTTTTGTCCATGTTAGCGCCGTTATAGCTTCAGCTGTTGTCAAAGCGCTATATAAATCAATCTGAATGTATTGTATTTTGTACACTCGCCCACATTTCAAGCTGAAATAACCCCAGACCCATATAATTTAGGAATTAACTGTTTTTTTTCTGATGAAAGAAGAGAGTCTCCGATTTCTAATGCGGTATTCAATTCTGGGCGGTGTTTAGCAGCCTGCGCTGTATTTTTATCTTTTGTGTCTTGACATTTATTTTGTCAACAAGAGGCAATATTTTCCTGTTGAGGTATTTTGTAACTTGAAAATTTTGGATGTACACTTGCACAATGCCATGAGCAACAAAACTAAAATACGTATCCGTTCTAAAAAGCAGATTTAGATTTTTATTTTATGCTAATCTCATTATCTAACTCCTCTTTGAGTACAAAACTAAAGGCAGAAAGTTATGTGACTGCCTGATGTTTGAGTAATGTCCTGGGCTGTCCTGCAGACATTAAAGCAGGATCCGGATCTATAATCCCTTTTCCAATCATAGGTGTGATTATTTCCCCGCTGCTGCATTAATCTTCCTCCCGTATTTGACAGAAATAAATTCAAATCACATCACATTGCAGAGGAATTTGTGTCTGGCCTTTTCATTGCTTCACGCTAATGATGTGTGTGACGTATGGGTGCTTTGCGATAACACTTATTTACATCAGTCAAGACATCGATCATTAACGACAGCAATGTTCGCATTATGTAATGATATTAGAGAAATTACAAATGTACAAAATATACTTTTTGTAGGTGAGCAAAAAGATCCTCAAAAAAGTATCCGAAATAAATAATTGCTCATGCATATCTTTTCTTTCAAATCATTTTTTATGCTTTCATCCTGATGTGTATTACAGTATTTTCCAGACCATGAGGCGCATCGGATTATAAGGCGCAACTTCAATGAGTGACCTATTTTTAAACTTTTCCATAAATAAGACGCACCATGATATAAGGCGCACCTTTAACGAGTGACATGTTTTACAACTTTTTCCATATATGAGGCGCACTGAATTATAAAGTGCGTAGTCAGCTTTTGAAAAAAAAATGAAGGCTTTTTGGTAGCCCTTATAGTGCGGAAAATACAGTATTTATGTGCATGGTTTGAGGAATCCCCGATGAGAGAAAAGGAGCGTCAGCGCATAGCGCCGATGCGTATGTGGAACTGTCGTGGCTTGGAATTGAAGCGGATTAATGTGGGACAGGAGATGTGAGACAATGTCTTTCGTCAATGGATGCTACAGCTTAGTGTTTGCTTTCAACATTTAGCTTGTAGCAGACGTGCACATTTCACCATGACGTCCCTGATCCGCTGGAGAAAATGATGCTTTAATCCTCTCCTCTTTCATGTAGAACTGCTTCATACAACAAACAGGGTGCAGAAAGTGCTGAAGATTGAATGACTGTCTTTCTGTTGTCATATTATTTTGTTTTTTTTGTTCTTTTGACTTCAATATGGCGCAGCAAGAGTGGCTTTCTTTCCAGCAGCTCGTTTTTCTACTTATTCCTTTCCTTTCCTCTTCCTTCCATAACTTAGTTACAGTAAAATGTACATTTCTCCACTGCGAGACTAATAAAGGCTAATTCAACCCAATCCAAGCTAATCTAATGTGTGTGCTTTTTCAGTTAAAATGTATTATACCAAAGTTTCTATTCATTTTCAAATCGCTAACATGACAATTGGAATGTGTCTTGATTTTTGCCAATTGAAAGTTCTACGAACATCAATCACGCACTCAACTATTGCATCACAACAAAACCTGAATCAAAAGCCAAACATGAAATATCACACTCCCGCAAATGTCACATATCTGCTCCGTTGCTCCATTGCGTTTGTTTGAACATTCAAACTCCCCTCGAAGAGAATCAGGCTCTAATTAACTCATTCACTGCCATTCCCGAATGTATTCGGGAATTGAAAATATGACATAGGGCACCATTCCCGAATTTGTTCGGGTTTTGTCTTTTCATGCTGGAGTGCCGATAAAGCACTGGCTAGACCTTTTGGCAATGTTCTTTCCCTTCCACAAGGGGGGAGCATTTCCCTTTTGTCCATTTTAGCGCTTTGTTGCGCGATAAAGCTTGTTGTTAAAGCGCGATATTAACCAATATGCATGTACAGTAAAGTCTCGTTATATTGATATCGTTTATATTGATAATACTGCTTATTATGACACTATTTCCATTTCCTGTGCACATTTCTAGTCTTTTTATGTATAATTCGTTCCGTTTAGTACGATTCGTGGTTTTTACGATAATCCGGTTACTACGGTGCTGTTTTACACCTCCGCCGGCCATTTTGCTATGTTTATATCGATACAAAAGATACTTAAGGTGAATCGATATTTGCTTAGGGGTTTCTATACAGTATCACCATTATCGAAATCTGCATCGGTCGACTTGGTCACGTGACGTGGTCAAGTGACTTGGTTACGTGACCAGCTCCTGTGTAGCAGACGCCATTTTCATTTTCAGACGCGAGCTGGTGTGTAGCAGACGCTGATAAATTCCTTATATGGAGCTTGCATGCCCTCTTCTGGCGGCTTTTGGGTGCAACACGGTTCTCACACCAAACATGTACAGTCATTCTAGTCAGGCACTCTCTCGAACCCCGTTGTCGGGTCCTCCCAAGCCCAGTCACGTCACCAGCTTCCGTGTTGTGACCTGTCTTACCGAGCACAATAAAAAAGCGTAGCTGAGCTAAAATACAGTACTGTTGCTTGACACCAATTTCAACCATGAGGAAACGTAAGAATTGTGATATCCGAACAACGTACAAGGCAATCGTGCCTGTGGAGGACAACGCAACAAGCAAATCCTTCATCGCGAAAGAGTTTGTCGTGACGTGCAGCAGAATCAACGTAAGTAATGTAAACGTTGCAGTTTTGGTTTTTCATCCATGTAATTAATTGTGTAGCATTCAGATATCTTTATCGCTTGCAACAATCACTGTTTTTTTCTTGGTTTTGTGTGAATAGAATGTGAGAATTTTGCATTGGTTGCATTTTTGAAAGGAAATACGTAGTCATTAAAAAAGTGTAAAGACGTTTTCATTTTATGCACAAGTTTATTTTTCACTTCACTACTGTACAAAAAGCATGTTAGATACGCAATCCATGAAAATGACATGCCATATCGAAGATACCCCGTTTACGTGTTGCCCCCCCCCCCCCCCCCCCCACCTTTAATGCAGTTCGGCGCAGGACGGATATATCGACAGTACGGTTATATCGACATTTTTTCTGACTCCCGAGAATATCGATATAACGAGACTTTACTGTATTTCATTGCATTTTGGACAGCTGCCCTCATTTTAAGATCATACAACTCCAGTGCCACATAACTTTGGAATTAACTCTTTTTTCAAATAAAGGAAGAGTGTCTAAGGTTTTTGACAATGCATTGAATGTTCATGCAGTCCTAAAACTCTATATTCTGCGGATCCAGCAATTTGAGTGACAATGACGAAAACCCTGGTACTGGAATGGACACGTTTTTGCACGTCTGGCAATGAATGAGATAAAAAAGTGGATCTCTGTTCCTTCTGGTTCCCCAGCAATGGCTCCTGTCCTGGGCAGGATGTCAAAGGTCACAAAGCCCAAATGAGAACTCCCCTGTCTCTCTGACATGTCCTCACCTCGAGCACAGGTGTCAGAATTCATTTTTGTCCTTCTCCAATAAGGATTTCTTTCCTCTCCTTAGTTCCTTTCTGCTGCTGACCTTGGCTTCGCTCATCTCGGGCTCGCATTGCTTTTCATTGATGAGGGTTGGGGGCTTGATGGCGGAAGGACAAGTGGTCCTCTAAACCAGGGTCCTCTTTGATGGGAATGGATGGAGGAGGAGGTGTAGGCGGTGAGGGGGAGGAAGAGGATCTACAGAAGCAGTTCTTTCTCATTCTACGCCCTGTTCCATTGCAAACCATAGACTGCATGCACACGTGCGGGTGTTCTTGCTTTGAACTGAGTGCTGCAGTGTTTTCAAAGTACAGGTAAAACACACACACACACACACACACACGCACACACACGCACACACACGCACACACACGCGCGCACACGCACGCACACATAAACACACACACACACACACACACACACACACACACACACACACACACACACACACACAGGGGAGTGGTGGTGAGAAGAAAGAGAGGACACTTGAAGGTGAATTTGATTTGCACATGATTTAAACCAGCTCACAACAAGTGTAAATTCAGCATGAAAAGCTCCAGCTTTGTCATGCAAGAATGCAAGTACAGACGCTCCCCAATTTACGTACGAGATACGTTCCGAACTGGTCATTCGTAAGGTGAATTTGTTCGTATGTAGCTTCAGTGTTATATTTTGTATGGAATGTATGGTTATGGCTTATATAAGTATATTTAAAGGACAACCGACGTCTCCGGACAAGTTGTGTCCATAATTTGTAAAATGGCTTCAAATGACTTCTACTGAGCGTATTTTACAAAGATTCCACCACATATAGCTATATTTTACGTTTTAAGACTCGTGCTGAATATTCAGGAAGTCTTGTTTTTGAGTTGGTGACGAGTCATCACCCTACGTCACTGAAGGAACATACCTTGCATCACCTCAATGCATTTTGCGGTACTTTGTTTGGTCTGAAAACTTCGTGTTGATCCGTGTTGATGGCGAAATTAGAAGGAAAACATAAATAACGTAATGGTGAATCGTTGTATGTTGCGCCGAGCCAACTATTTGATATTCGCAGACAAAAAATCCAAGCTGAAAAATCAATACATTTCTAATGGAGCTCTGGCGCCATCTTCTGCATTTTCTGTGACGCTACACATCAGTCTTGATCCCTCAAAATGACCCAGAAGGCCTTCTTTAATCGATTGCAAACATTTATACTTTCCTCTTCAAAACTTTTTGAATCATATTCATAACTGGATGCGTAACAAGAAAGCATATTCTCCGAATCTGAAGCCATTGTTTTGATTCTCGAGCATGGCAAGATGTCTTGGCATGACATCATGAACTGGGGGCGGGACTTTCTAAAAATGCCCAATTCACAGCTCAATTTTTTGCAGATTTTGGACACTAAGTCATTTTTATTGGTGTTTTGCATTTTTCCAAAAATATCAGCCTGCTTGTTTTGGGTATTTTAGATGTTATAAAACGTTTTTCTGATGTCAGTTAGGAAATAAAAAAAAATGGTGTCGGTTGTCCTTTATGGTGTATAGAAGTATGTTTAAGGCTTGTATAGGTAACCTGTATTGGTTTGTACTAAAAAAATAAACATTTAATAAAATATATGCATATTAGCATATTTGACAATAAATTGACTGACTTTTTGACTTTGATATGATCAATAAAGATGTATTATTATAATGATATGTACATGTACAACTGGAGAGAATACTACGTGTTACTACAAAAATGTTTGGATGTACCGTTGTTCGTAAGTAGGGGAGTGTCTGTATTCCACGTTTTGGATTACAAGGTGCACCTTCAGAGAATGGTCTGTTTTAAAATGACTTTCATGTATAAGGTGACCTGCATATATAATCGATGCTAGAATAGTAATTGTGGTCCTATTATGCATCCCCTTGATGAAGCTACACTAAAGGTAATACAATACGATACGGCTTCAGTTAAATTGAGCCTTGACAACCGCTACAGCTGTAACGAAGCTATAAAAACTGCTCACAAACACAGACGTGAAACATATACAGGCGATCCCCAACTTACGAATGAGAACGAACTGGTCGTAGGTAAAGGTGAATTTGTTCGTAAATTGCTTCAGTGCTATAGTTTGGATGGAATGTATGTTTAAGGCTTATATAAGTATGTTTAACGCTTGTACAGTGAGACCTCAACTTACGAACTTAATTGGTTCCCAAACAGAGTGTGTAAGGCGAAAAGTGTATATCTCAAAAAAAAATCCCCATAGGAAACCATTAAAATGGTAATAATCCGTTCCCGGGTTTCCATAAAATATACTTTTCAACTAAATAAGCCTTAAAACTACACACAACATACCTTATTCTATGTATAATACATGTGCTATTGTATTGTAATGAAAGAAATACACTGAATTGTATCATAAAGTCACTTTATTTACATTTGTGATGGTCATTTATGGCTTGATGGAATGGCGTTGGAGGTCGAGGGTCAAAGGGAATTGCTGTTTGAAAAGAGAGGCGCATTACATGACAACTGTAATTAAAGAAATAAACTATGCTGTAAAATAAAGTTTTATTTACCTTTTTGATGGTCGTTGATGGCTTATGGAAGGCGAGTCACCTTCCATAAGGACTGTTGGTAACTTAACCTCTGGTGATGTTCGGTCGTGTGCTTCCGCCGAAGATCACTCCGCCAGCCGTGGTGGGTGTGTATTATGAAAATAGTGCTTACTATAAGTTTTAATTTTCATAAATTTGACGTTTGTAAGACGAAAAGTTTGTAAGTTAAGGTGTTTGTAAGTTGAGGTCACACTATATCAGCAACCTGTATTGGTTTGTACTGAAAATTAACATTTAATAAAGTATATGCTCGATAAAGATCTGAGCATAATTGCAACCGACTGTGCTTCATGTTACGGCTGTTCTCCGCTATTCGCGTGTATGTAATGTAGCGGGTAACACAATTCAGAATTCCAGTGACAAAGTGCGCGTTTGTGTGCGTGGGGATGTTTGAAGTGCGGGAGGATTTATTTTAGCCAAGTTGAACAGATGGCCACGCACCTCTAAAAGAGCGATGAGACGGCAAGAATGGGTCATCACTGACTCGGACCATGTGTGAGAATGCGTGTGACCGCACTTACTGTCCGGTGTGTGACTCTGTGTGGCCAAAACAAATGGTACTCCAGCACCATTTTGGTCCGGCGGGACAGTTAGTAGCTCTGGTGCCAAGCCCTGTTAGTCATCAAGCTGGCAGGTCGGGAACACGCCGAAATGGACTGGACGCTCATCAAGGTAGGGCTCAATGCCATTGGGAGAAAAGGAGAAAGGGCCTCCAGATTTCTCTGTCTCCTACAGCTTCTTTCCTTCCATTTGCTTTTAACTCATTCGCTGACAGACATGTGCAAAAATGTGTCCACTCCAGTGCCAGGGTTTTTGTCATTTTCACTCAAATTGCAGGATACACAGAATATTGTGTTTTAGGACTCCATAACCATTCAATAATGCCTAAGAAACCTTAAACTCTCTTCTTTCATCAGAAAGAAAGAGTTATTTACTAAATTATATGGGTCTGGAGTTATATGAGCTTGAAATAAGCGTGACTGTCCAAAATCCAATACAATACATACATATCGATTTATGTAGAGCTTTAACAACCGCTGAAGCTGAAACAAAGTACTAACATGGAAAAAGGCAAATGCTGCCCCCTCGTGGAAGGGAAAAAAATCCAGAGGTCTGACCAGCGCTTTATTGGCAGTCCGCGTGAGAAAAAACAAAACCCAAAGTTGTGAGACCTGTTGTTGCTCAATCTTACTTCACATATAAGGCGTGCCTGCATATAATAATAATAATAATAATAATAATAATAATAATAATAATAATAATAATAATAATAATAATAATAATAAAGTTCATTGATAAGTGCCTGATAGAGATTAGAGAATAAGAAGTTATCATATCTCATATCTCTGACAGTGCCTTTCAAAACTCTCAAGGTCACTTTACTGTCACAGGATCAGTTTTTCTGTGGGTGAGCAGCGGCAGCCACATGCGCCAGCGTTCACTCAACCCGGAATAACTTAAATAGATAGAAAGTTAGCTAGCTAGCTAGCTAATAGATAACTAATAAATAGAAAGCTAGCTAGTTAGATTGCTAATAGGTTGCAAATAGGTTACAAATAGCTAGCTAGCTAGGTAGCCAGCTAGATAGCTAGATAGCTCAAGTCAGCAACATGGTGTCAACAGACCGGGAAGTATAAGGCGCAGGGTCATCTATTCAAGAAAATATAGGTTCTTGATTGTGCCTCATACACCGGAAAATACGGTATCTCCAATCTGTGCAACTTCACATGTACTTCACTCATGTTTTGCCTGTGAGCACAGTATGCAGCCTGCTAAACCTTCTCAAAGATAATGAGAGCGAGAAAGTGGAAGAAAAAAAAACCTGGAAAAAAGCCTTTATCTTAATCTTTAAAAGGCTCGGCGTGAAACTGGACTCCAGCTGTGAACTGGGTAGTGAGTATGGCATCCGTGTGTGTACGTATGAGTGAAGGAGTCTAAAGTACACACACACATTTTATGACAGCAGATTAATAGCAGCACTATATAGTGCCATCAGGACTCATCACAGCGTGGATCATGCATAATAAACCTCCCGTGTAGCGCGCATGCACACACACTCTTCCTCTCACTATAGCAACGCCGCTCTTGTTGCTGCCCCTAATTTCAAAAGTTCGATGTCATTTCAGCCTCCGAGCAGCCAGAGCGAGCCACGTTGACGACAGCTGAGTTCCTCCTCTAAATAGTCCTCCATCCAAACCCTCGACGTTCATTAGCCGGGCGCTCTCAGTCATACTAGCTAGTGTGTTGGGAGGCCAGATTGTAAAAAATAAACTCAGTGGAGGACTGAAAGCAGGAAAAGAGGGAGAGAGAGGAAGCAGTGAAGCTATAAAATTAGCTGTCTAGCTGACTGTAAACTGGCTAGCTGTAGGCTATCTGGCTATCTACATTCACTATTTATTTGCTATCCATTAGCTAGCTAGCTAGCTATTAACTGTCTAGCTGACTGTAAGCTGTCTGGCTGGCTAGCTGTTGGCTATCTATATTCTCTATTTATTTGCTATCCATTAGCTGGCTAGCTAGCTGGCTTTATATCTATTTCAGTTAGTTACGGGATGAGTGAACGCTGGTGCGTGTGGCAGCCGCTGCTCACAAAAAAAAAATCCTGTGACTGTAAAGTAACCTTGAGAGTTTTGAAAGGCGCTTATAAATCAAATGTATTATTATTATTATTATTATTATTATTATTATTAAAAAGACTCTCTTTTGTTCTATGTTCGAGTTCCACAAAATGGGGAAAATTGGAAAAATTGTGAGCGTGAAGGAAAGCGGTCACCGTGCTTCAATTACTCCCACACAGACGCACCGGGTGATTTACTAATGGATCCTTCGGGTGTCCGAATGATGAATGAATATAAAATTGATGTTTCCAATCTTTTGCTCAAACCGACCAAATAACATTTGAAGCCTTTTCAACTGCAATTTTTAAAAATTAATATCGTAACGAGAGAAAAATCACTATTCATAAAAGAAAAACGGAGAGCTTTAAAACAGAATATGAAATCTACATATCAAGTACAGTACGGCCAATAAAAGTTTGGGATAATACTTTTTAGCGTTCCGGAAGGGAAAATGTGAAACAAAATAAGTGAACAACACCAGATCAATTTTTACCATATTTTCTGGGGTGTAAGGCATAAACTCAATGAATGGTGTGTGATCAAACTTTTTCCCCATATATAAGGCGCACCGTACTTATAAGGCGCATACAAGTATATAATGATGGCTTTTGGGTATGCCTTATACACCGGAAATTACAGTTTTGGTTTTTAGCATTTCGGAAGGCAAAATATGCACCAAATTAAGTGAACAACAGTATAAGGCGCACCCCCAATGAATGGAATATTTTCAAATTTTTAACATATATAAGGCACACAATAACATGTTTAAAGGACAACCAACATCTCCGGGCAAGTTGTGTCCATAATTTGTAAAATGGCTTCAAATGACTTCGACCGAGCGTATTTTACAAATATTCCACCGCATATAGTTATATTTTACGTTTTATGACTCGCGCTGAATATTCAGGAAGTCTTGTTTTTGAGTTGGTGACGAGTCCGTACGTGATGTCACTAAAGGACCGTCCTTGACCGTAAAAAAGACGCATTGTAGCGGTCCTTCCATCACGTCAATGTATTTTGCTGTACTTGTTTGGTCTGGGGACCTCGTGTTGCACCCAAAAGCCGCCAGAAGGCCAGAAGAGGGCGTCCAAGCACCATATAAGGAATTTATCAGCGGAAGCGGAGGTGGCCACTGGAGGTCGCCATTTTGTGCCTCTTTTTTTGGGTGAGAGAAATTCCCCCAATGTTGCCTCAAAATGGCACATATAATTCTTTAATCGATTGCAAACATGTGTGCTTTCCTGTTCAGAACTATTTGAATCATATTTATAACTGGATGTGTAACAAGAAAGCATATTCTCCGAATCTGAAGCCATTGTTTTGATTCTCCAGCAATGCAAGACGTCTTGGCGTGACGTCACGAACTGGGGGCGGGACGTTCTGAAAATGCCCAATTCGCAGCTCAATTTTTTGCAGATTTTGGACACTTTAAGTCATTTTTATTGGTGTATTTGAATAAAAATATCATACTGCGTGTTTTGGGTATTTAAGATGCTATAAAACGTTTTTGTGTCGGTTGTCCTTTAAAGTTTTCTGTATATAAAGGGACACCACATTACAAGGCGCTACAGTCGAGTCTGAGCTTACATCTTATATAACCCAGCATTCTCTGCGCACTACTTCTACGGTGGGAAATGGAATCGGTGGCTGCTGATAGTAGTTGTGTCACCTGTTGTGGCTCAACATTAGTTTACATATAAGGTGCACCTGCGTATAAGGCGCATAGTCATCTTTTGAAGAAAATTGAGACTTTTGGGTGCGCCTTATTCACCGGAAATCACGGTAATACTTTTTAGCGTTTCGGAAGGGTGTGAGCCAAGACAAGTGAACAACACCAGATCATATTTACCGTATTTTCCAAAGTATAAGGTGCACCGGTGTATAAGACACAGGGTTGTCTTGTGAAGAAAAATGTAGGCTTTTGGGTGCGTCTTATACACCGGAAATAACGGTCATGATGTTTAGCGTTTCGGAAGACAAGAAGTGCATAACAAAAGTGAACAACATCAATTCACATTTACTTTTAACCACTGTAGTGAAATAAAATAGTGTAAATTCAACAGCATTTTTTTGTACAGTGTATCGTAATCTATTTAATCGACCATATTTTCTGTTGAATAAAATGCACCGGATTATAAAGTGCACTTTATGTGTTGTCATATTACGTTTGTGTTGTCATATTATTTGTTATTTATTTACTTTTATTTTTTTTACTTCAAGATGGCGCCACCTTTGCAGCAGCTCATGTATTTTGTTTTTCTACTTCTTTCTTTCCTTTCATCTTCCTTTCATAACTTTACTGCTGTGAAATGTGACTTTCTCCACTGACTAATAAAGGTAAATCCAATCCAATCCAATCAAATGACTGGTGTATTTTCCAACCTTTTCCATAGATAAGGAGCACTGAAGTATAAGGCGCACCTTCAATGAATGAAAAGCGTTTTCCAAATACAAGACACACCACATTATAAGGCGCGACAGAAGAGGCTCAATATTTTTTTCATATATAAGGTGCAGGGTCATCTTTTGAAGAAAATCATGGATTTTGGGTGTGCCTTACCCGCCGAAAAATACGATATTGATCATAAAATGTTCACACAAGATTGTATTTGTTATCCTACAGGTACAAAGTCCAAACAATCATTGTCAGAGGACACAAACCCTTCCCAGACAAATGATTTTTTTTTTCCTTTTAGCTTTTTTAAAAAGAATCTAATCCGGGGACATTTATTTCCCAGGTCAGTCTGAAAGTCTTTATATCCCCCTCCACACACACATACTTTCTCACCCTCATCCCCCCTAGTGGAGAGGCGCCAGTGCAAACTCGTGTTTTCTTAACCAAGTTCATCCCTCTCCATTTCCCCTCAGACACAAATCATAAAGTCGGTCACACACTGGGGATGTACACACTCACACACACAAATTCCTGTTTCGATGGTTTTGTGAGGTCCCGATAACTCCAGATAAGGAGTGAGGACCACCGTTGCTGATAAGTTTAGAGAATAACTTGTGTTACATTTGAACACTAAACATCACCCCATTTCCCATTTCAACTTCTTTAAAAACAAAGAACTAAAAATGGACTTGAAACTGAAATAACAGCAGGAGTGAGGTTTCTGAATGGGTACAATCAAAGTCCTCACCCCTGTATGTGAATTTGGTTAAAATATCGTTTTACTTTTTGTGGTATGAACTTTTTCCTCTCATTAACCACGCACACACAAACATAAACACACACAGTGAGTAAAAAGTGTGTGTATCCAAGTGAAATGAAAATACACACAAAAAAAATCATGTTGGGTGAATTTGTGAGGACCACTCTGAAACTTTAATAGATGCACGTATAGACCCTCCAGAAGCCTTTAGAATGAAAAACTTGTCGAAAATGTCCTCACTACGTATGGTATAAAATGTTAGTGGTCCTCACAAGACTAGCCAAACAAACACACAAACAGACGCACACACACACACCTTCCATTCTCACCGGTTGACCTGTCCGAAGTAGAAGACGAGTAGCATGAAAAAGCATGACCTCCCACGTCTCCCCGCTTACTGCTGCTCAGCCTTGTGTTACCAGCTTGCTTTAACAACCTACACTGGTAAAGAAGAGCTCCCGGTAGTTAGAACCACGTCTCGCCGTGAAAATGCAACTAAAAGCCTTCAGAAAAGAAAATATTGTCCAGCTCCCCCATTGGGATATTTTCTTTTAGTATGTATCTCCTCCACGGGAGCGCAATGTCAGCGCTGGGTTAGCGTAGGGAGGCCTCCAGAGTCAACACAGTCTAAAGGTCCAACTAATGGCTGGTTTCTTTTCAACTTTTTTTTTCTTCCTCAATTCAAACCTGACTCGTATCATGTTCTTTCCTGAAAGACGCAAACCGTGGAGCCGAACCGCTGCTGACTCTAATTGGACTCCTGTCATGTGAACTCTGAAAAAGGGAAGCTGATGGCGTGGTAGAGACTTTTCACATCAGATCATTTCTGCTTCCGGCGCAGCTATAATACCAAGAAGCCGTGGGGGTACACGTGGTACGCCCAGGCAAAAAAAAAAAAAAAAACACGTTTGATGGGGCGGAGGGGTGTTCATAATGAAACTGTGTGAGAGGTAAATGATTTATGAAGAGCAGAAGAAAACGGGCGGGTGTACAAGCGTGAAAATAGGCTGTTTGCATTTTCAATGAAACAAGTTCTAGCGACCAGCGGTGTTATAATAGTCCCCTAAATATAAACTAGTCTATAATGAAATAACATTGGATGTTTTTAGGATGTGTATATAAACTAGCTCTCTCTCTTGTTTCTATTTATAATTGTATTTTATTTATGGTATTGTATTTGTGATTGTATTTTATTTATTATAGTACCTATGCTTATCTGTGACTGTGAAGTATCCTTGAGAGCTTTGAAAGGCGCTTAAAATGTAATGTATTTTTATTCTTATTATAAAATAGTTCTAACATCCCCACTACTGTGGTCAAAAAAATAATAATAAAATCAAATAAAAATGCAGTATATGTATGTGGATAGGTTTTAGATATGAATTAAGATAGCACACATTAACAGTGACCGTGGTTACTACAGCTTTCTGACAACTGTTGCGATTCAATTTTACATCACATAAGGAGTCCAAGATGGCGCCCGAGGAAGCAGCCATTTTGGTTTGTTTTTGTGTTTTCTTTTGTCACTATGAGTTGTTGTGCGTCATGTGGAACAGATATGGTTTTTGTTTCAGCATTTTTGGCCACAATAATAATCAATGAGGAGACTGCTGAGCGGTTGGTTGCGCTATTTCGGCAGCACGAATATGCCAGCACTGTTTTTGATTTGGGAAGAATGTCAGTGCCATTTGACTGTCATCGCTGGAATAATCCGGGACGATTGGGGTTTTTTTGCACCTGTACTGGGCAGCATTTTCACAGCCGCGGAAAGGTCGGTGGGGTTGGACAGTTGATGCATATGTGGAAATGCCGCGGCTTCGAATTGAAGCGGATTTACGTGGGACAGGCAATACAGGTGAGACAGTCTCTTATCGTCAATGGATGCTACAGATTCGTGCTTGCTTTCAACATTTAGCATGTAGCAGACATGCACATTTCAACATTACGTTTCTATTCCACTGGTGAAATGGATGCTTTGAACCTCCCCTCTTTCATCTTGAACTGCTTCATACGACAAAGAGAATGCAGAAAGTGCTTACAATTGAATGACTGTCTTTGGGTTGTCATCTTATTTTGTTTTTTGCTCTTTTGACAAGATGGCGCCGCGAGAGTGGCTGCCTTTAAAGCAGCTCCTGTATTTTGTTTTTCTACTTCTTCCTTTCCTCTTACTTGCATCAGTTTCATGATGTGAAGTGTAAATTTCTGCACAGCGAGACTCATAAAATCTAATCCAATCCAATACAATATAGTACTGTAAATCACACCGGATTATAAAATGAAAGGTCATTTTTTGGGAAGAAAACAAAGGCTTTCAGGTGCACGTTATAGTGCGGAAAACACGGTAACTAAGGGATTCCGCTTTGCGTGTTGACATTTTCTTTGCAGTGTGACCAGGAGAATTTCTCTACCGTGTGAAAGTGGTTTCAGATTAGCGCTCCTATTCTTGGACAAGGGACATGTTCGCGGCAGCGGTGGCCTGAAGCTGCTCCGGCTTTCATCACCGCTGCACCTTCTAAGAATAGGCGGCAGCATCCAGGGCACATTTATTTCAGCCCAACTCCCGGTCCCAATCACAATGGACAAAAATGGACACAAGAATCATGTCAACCGGCAGTTATTCATTCCTATCTGAGAAATGTAGCGGTAGACGATGTCATTGCATCATTCCTCTCTACTTTTCGACTCCTTTCACCCCACATTCACTCCCCCGGCGTGAGCGAATGTGGAGGCTGAATGTAACCCTGCTGGATGACATTACCGTGTGCTGCCTTCTGGCCCGTCTGTCTGCCCCGGGATTCGAAAATAAAACACAGCGGTGCGTCTGAGCCAGTCAGGACACATACTGGAGAGGGAGACTCAAACGTTTTGACAGAGCATGCGCGCTTTCTGCGTAAGTGTGAAACTGGCAGAATGTGCCTCGTTGCGCTTCTGCAGGGACTGCACGCCATGATACGTGACTGTGTTTGAGTGAGGTATGAGAGAGACATAAGGAGAGAAAGAGAGAGTAGCTTCGCTTCGCTGGCCTCTCCAGCTGTGGCTTGTCAATCATTCACGACCTAAAACTTGGAGAGGGGCAAGTGGGTGGGACAAGTTAGTATTTGACAACTTTACCGTTTTGAAAAGACAAGCGGATTTGGGGGGGGGGGGTTCAGATGCGCATAAAAAAGACATACAGTGAGACCTCAACTTACAAACACCTTATCTTACAAACGTCAAATTTCTGAAAATTAAACCTTATAATAAGCACTATTTTCATAATACACACCCACCACGGCTGGCGGAGTGATCTTCGGCGGAAGCACACGACCGAACAGCACCAGAGGTTAAGTTACCAACAGTCCTTATGGAAGGTGACTCTCCTTCCATAAGCCATCAACGACCATCAAAAAGGTAAATAAAACTTTATTTTACAGCACACTTTATTTCTTTAATTACAGTCCTCATGTAATGCGCCTCTCTTTCCTAACAGCAATTCCCTTTGACCTTTCCAACGCCATTCCATCAAGCCATCAATGACCATCACAAATGTAAATAAAGTGACTTTATGATTCAATGCAGTGTATTTCTTTCATTACAATACAATAGCACATTTATTATACATAGAATGAGGTATGTTGTGTGTAGTTTTAAGGCTTATTTAGTTAAAAAGTATATTTTATGGAAACCCGGGAACGGATTATTCCCATTTTAATGGTTTCCTATGGGAATTGTCTTTTTGAGATACACACTTTTCGCCTTACACAGTCTGTCTCCGAACCAATTAAGTTCGTAAGTTGAGGTCTCACTGTACAGTGATACCCCAGTTTACAAACGCTTTAGCTCACAAACTTTTACTATTTTGACGATTTTGGATTTATTGTTTTTATTAGAAACCATAATTTTTATGATTAACCCATAACCCGGAATGGGATAATGAAAACTGTAGTTTTTAATGGGAAAACCGGAGTAGTTGGCAGGTATGCAGTTTTTTTTTTTTGGGTCAACCTGTAGTTAACTCAATGTGAGTGGAAAACATGCTGCTGCCAGAACCCCCGTGGCCTCCATTCGGTATCGCGGTCACCGCACACCAGTGACAAAAGGATAACCAATCGCGTTTCACTTCAACGCTTCTCTCTCTCTCCTCTTTATTTGCTTCCTTGTCCCATTCTTGCCTCTCTCACCTCATCACCCCTCCTCCCCTTTCTCACTCTGTGTTTACACATGGCTGGCCATCCACTCCCAATGTCTTGGAGCATAGGAGGCGGCGAGGCAGCCTGGCAGGCTGTCAGGGGAGCGCTGGAGAGCTGGGTACATGTAGTGACTGGAGCAAAAGTCTATGTGTGTGTTTGTGTTGACTGTTAGATTCTTCACACAACTGTTTTTTTTCAAAGCAGGAACTGTTACCATCTTTCAACTGGAGGTGAGACGTAGAGATTTTGCTCTCATTCAATTTCCAGTTGCAGTTAAATCACAGAGCACACAACATCAGGAAATAGTAGAGCAGGTCGGTAGACAAGCGTGGGGGGGCAATATTTGGCGAGCAAGGGCCGTTAAATAAAATCAAATTGGCACACATTGGAGTTGTGCTGTAAAACAAATGTGAAAAAGATTGTGAAAAACTGCTGTTGTGGCAGTTAAAAAAAAAGGGAAAGGGTGCCCACGGGTGAGACGTTAGCAACTTTTTTGAGGCATTTGCTCAGTGAGGAAAAAATTGCAGTGTTTGGTATTTTGTGTGTTTTTTTGGATACGATGCCAACTTTCCATTCATTTTTTTTGTGAGGAAATGTATTTCAAAATACAGCCTACACTGGAATCACTGATTAATTTATCTCTTTGATTCCATGAATCAACTTGTTTTTAATGTCTTCCTGGCCCTCAGGATGATGAAGAAGAACAAATACAACTATTCAAAACAGATTTAGCCCAGGCAAGATGTTTATGCTGCACAAAAAAATGTGTGATTCGAAAAAAAATACTGCAATAAACAGCGTCTTTGTATCTTTTATCAATATTTTTGGAACTGTGCAAAATTCCCCAAAAAAGGCCAATCCACTTCAAGGGAAATCCCAAAAAGATGATCCTCTAGACCAGTGGTCCCGAACCATTTTCGCGCCACGGACCGGTTTAATCGATGAGAAGGTTTCTTCAGCCGTCATCTGTACAAAAGTGAAGGTTTCGGACGTTTCGCCTCCTATCCAAGAGGCTTCGTCAGCGAACTAAAGTCTGACTGGTCGTATCGGCCCCATTTATATATCCCTAATGTCCAGACCTGGTGGCGCCGGACACAGCTATGATAGGTCCCTACTCTCAGGTTCGGGGGGCAGAGAGCAGTACATTGGGGAGACTCAACAAATTCTCAAAAAAAGACTTTATCAACATCGCAGGGATAATACTAGTGGGCCTCAATCGGCAGTACATTTGCACCTAAAAGCTACTAACCACTCATTTGACGACAATGAGGTTAAAATCTTAGCGAAAGAACATAGATGGTTTGAAAGGGGGGTAAAAGAGGCGATTCTTATAAAACAACAAAACCCTTCATTAAACCGGTCTGGTGGTGTGAGGTTCAATTTGGATCGTTCATACAATAGCCTGCTCAGGCAAAACAGGTTAGGCAACTTTCGCAATGCTGATGAGGGTCGTTATGCTGATGAGGTGATACCGGGGGGAGTGGGTGTAATAGGCCAATCGTTAGTCAGGAATGTAGGAACAATCAGTGGGGCCACAGGGAGGGGTCCTCTGCCCCCCGAACCTGAGAGTAGGGACCTATCATAGCTGTGTCCGGCGCCACCAGGTCTGGACATTAGGGATATATAAATGGGGCCGATACGACCAGTAAGACTTTAGTTCGCTGACGAAGCCTCTTGGATAGGAGGCGAAACGTCCGAAACCTTCACTTTTGTACAGATGACGGCTGAAGAAACCTTCTCATCGATGGACCACTCCTGTACGACTGAGAGCTTACACAGACGTATTGCTGCCAACTTTGGGAGAGACATCCTTCTGCTGGTACGTAACTTAGAAAAGGCCACCTTTAAATTAGCTGATTTAAAGAACCACCTCAGATTCAATCTTAGATGTAGACAGAGCCGGTTAATTCATAAATGCTTGAAGCAAGCACCCCTGGAACCCGGATACTTAGCCGATAAAATGCAACAAAATTATACCAGGAAAATTCTAAATTTGCGAATTAGGAGACTTAACATAGAGATAAAAAACAAACAGTCAGAAATAGAAACTTATTATCAGCGATTACAAACTAATCTTACCCACAAAATCTATCAGGAAGTGTGTGAATTTACTAAATCCGGTTATATGAGGCACCACAGCAAAACCAAAGAGAGACAAAAGGGTAAATTTCAAAAATTACTTTTACTGAAACAATCTCAGCTACTGGTAAACACGCGTAAAATTAGGTATGAACAGTTTGCAAGGGAGAATTGGATCAAAAATTTGTCAGACAGAGATCTCTCAGAGACAGAAAAGGCGGTACTTACCAAAGGTTTAAATTTCTCAGTGACTCCTAAAACTATACCTACAATAGATTATATCACAGCTACTGAATCGGCTATTAAAAATAACAAACTTTCGTATGCAGAGGCAGATGATCTACGCATTAAAATATCAGCTCTTCTCAGTAGTGCCAAACTTCCTCCGTCCAACATAACATTAGAAGAGAGAAAGGCGTTAACTACTCTACAAAAAGACAAAAATATTACTATTTTGCCAGCAGACAAGGGCAGATGCACAGTGCTGCTCAACACATTGGATTATGAAGACAAAATAAATAGGTTAATCAGTGATTCTAACACGTATGAGCAACTAAAAAGGGACCCTTCCAATAGATACAAGAAAGAAATGATTGACTGTCTCCAAAAGCTAGAGAAAGGAAAACATATAGACAAACAGATGTATTTTAGATTATACCCGGGAGAGACCACGCCATGTATCTATGGCCTGCCAAAAATACATAAAGAAGGGTTCCCCCTCCGACCCATTGTTTGTAGCATTGACTCCTCTACATACAATGTAGCCAAATATTTAAAAACTATTTTAGCTCCGTTGGTTGGTAACACAGAATACCACGTAGAGAACACCACAGGGTTTGTAGAGAGGATCAAAGACCTCATATTGGAACCTGAGGAAACTTTGGCATCATACGATGTGACTTCTCTCTTTACATCTGTCCCAACCCCAGCAGCAGTCTCAGTGGTGAGGACGAGGCTGCTGGCGGATGTTTCTCTGCATGAAAGAACCAAACTGAAACCGGATCACATCTGCCAATTATTAGAAATCTGCCTTAATACTACGTATTTTCAATTTCGGGAAAAATTTTATAAACAAATCCATGGTTGTGCTATGGGCTCACCAGTTTCACCCATAGTGGCTAATCTTTACATGGAAGAGATGGAGAAACAGGCCCTCACATCCTTCCCAGGGACAAAACCTAGACACTGGTTTAGATATGTGGACGATACTTTTGTCATAATTAAGAAACAAGAAATTCAATCCTTCACAGATCATCTCAACTCTGTAGACTTCAACATTAAATTTACTCGTGAGGACATTCAAGAGAACCAACTAGCCTTCTTGGATTGTAAAGTAATTATAAAAGAGGACAGAGCGCTAAAAACAGAAGTCTTTAGGAAGGCTACGCACACTGACCAATACTTACTTTTTGACTCTAACCACCCTTTACAACATAAACTAGGAGTTATCAGAACCCTCCAGCATAGGGCTAAACTAATACCAACTAGCACTGAAGGTAGAGAAAAGGAGTCAAAACATATCAGGAGAGCACTCACTAACTGTGGGTACCCTCAGTGGTCATTCAACAAATGTCAGAAAGAAAGAATAGCGAACGAAACCAATAATTCTCAAGATTCTAAAAGGAGAGGAGTAGCAGTACCGTACATTGCAGGAGTTTCTGAAAAATTACAAAGAGTCCTTTGGCAACATAAAATTCCTACTTATTTCAAACCGATAAACACGTTAAGGCAAAAATTAGTGCATCCAAAAGATAGGCTACCAAATGAAAAACAAAGTAATGTAGTTTATTCCATACATTGTAAGAATGAAAATTGTAAAGAGCAGTACATTGGGGAGACTCAACAAATTCTCAAAAAAAGACTTTATCAACATCGCAGGGATAATACTAGTGGGCCTCAATCGGCAGTACATTTGCACCTAAAAGCTACTAACCACTCATTTGACGACAATGAGGTTAAAATCTTAGCGAAAGAACATAGATGGTTTGAAAGGGGGGTAAAAGAGGCGATTCTTATAAAACAACAAAACCCTTCATTAAACCGGTCTGGTGGGGTGAGGTTCAATTTGGATCGTTCATACAATAGCCTGCTCAGGCAAAACAGGTTAGGCAACTTTCGCAATGCTGATGAGGGTCGTTATGCTGATGAGGTGATACCGGGGGGAGTGGGTGTAATAGGCCAATCGTTAGTCAGGAATGTAGGAACAATCAGTGGGGCCACAGGGAGGGGTCCTCTGCCCCCCGAACCTGAGAGTAGGGACCTGTCATAGCTGTGTCCGGCGCCACCAGGTCTGGACATTAGGGATATATAAATGGGGCCGATACGACCAGTCAGACTTTAGTTCGCTGACGAAGCCTCTTGGATAGGAGGCGAAACGTCCGAAACCTTCACTTTTGTACAGATGACGGCTGAAGAAACCTTCTCATCGATGGACCACTCCTGTACGACTGAGAGCTTACACAGACGGACCGGTTTAATGTCAGACAATATTTTCACGGACCGGCGCATGGATACAACAAAATAAAATGATATGACAGGCATGGAAACTGTTTTTTTTCTTTCTTTTAAATATAATAATAAACGTGAATCCATTATGTATTTTTATAGAACTTTATTAGCAGAGTCCTGGTAACATCGCGCCAACAACAACACTTGTCTATGTCCTAGACAAGCGTTTTGACATGCGTCAAGAGTAAATCATAGACGCATGTGATCTGGTAATTTTTCATTTTTCAAAATAAAACATAGTTCGGACTCAGATAATAAATCTCATCTCATCTCATTTTCCGTACCGCATATTCCTCATTAGGGTCGCGGGGGTTGCTGGAGCCTATCTCAGCTGTCTTCGGGCACGAGGCGGGGGACACCCTGAATTGGTTGCCAGCCAATCGCAGGGCACACAAAGACA
Organism: Hippocampus bargibanti; assembly: GCF_051943395.1. Classification (NCBI taxonomy): domain Eukaryota; kingdom Metazoa; phylum Chordata; class Actinopteri; order Syngnathiformes; family Syngnathidae; genus Hippocampus; species Hippocampus bargibanti. Next base: position 8,083,253 of record NC_142742.1, on the reverse strand, counting down.
TACAACAGTCATTCTCACACTCACACCTAGGGACAATTTTGAGTGGTCAATCTGCCTGCCATGCATGTTTTTGGAGTGTGGGAGGAAACGGGAGGACCCGGAGAAAACCCACGCGGGTCCGGGGAGAACATGCAAACGCCACACAGGGAGGCCAGACCGGGACGCGAACTGGCGACCTCTGCACTGTGAAGCCGGTGTGCTAACCACTCGACTACCGGGCCGCCCCAGATAATAAATAAAACGGAAATTATGTAAATTATCATTTAAGTCATGAAATATGTTGCAAAATTAAAAAATGTCCTCCTTTTTATTTTAACTCATTCACTGCAAAAAATGTGTCCACTCCAGTGCCAAGGTTTTCGTTATTTTCATTCAAATTGCAGGACCCATAGAATATTGAGTTTTGGATTGGATTGGATTGGATTGGATTTGCCTTTATTAGTCTCACAGTGGAGAAATTTACACATTTAGGACTACATAAACATTTAATGCCGCGTAAGAAACCTGAGACCCTCTTCTTTTATCAGAAAAAAAGAGATAATTCCTAAATTATATGGGCCTGGAGTTGAGATTGATATGAGGGTGGCTGTACAAAATACAACACAATACATATATCCGTATTTATATAGCGCCTTAACAACAGACTGCTAACATGGACAAAAGGCAGATGCTGCCTCTTCACGAAAGTGAAAAAAACATTGCCAGAGGTCCCTGCCAGAGCTTTATCGGCACCCCAGCAAGAAAAAACAAGTTATTATTTAATTCCCAAGTTATAAGGGTCTGGAGTTATCTGAGCTTGAAATGGAGGCGGCTGTCCAAAAGGCAAATGCTGCCAATTCGTCGGTGTGAAAAACATTGGCAGAGGTCTCTGACCAGCGCTTTATCGGTACTGCATCAAGAAAAACGAAAACCCAAACAAATTCGGGAATGGCGCTCCACGTCATATTTTCAAGTCCCGAATACATTCAGGAATGGCAGTCAATGACTTAATAGTAAAAATAAGATCGCCATACAAACCCCACCAAGCAAATCTCTTAACATCACTATTTTCCATGACTTCCTATTTCATAATCAATATATTGAAAAATACAAAGAATAGGAAGGAAATGTAGCATTATCAATGCAATAATACGGTAATGTGATCAGACATTTAAGATTTTCACGCACATAATGGCCCTTAAAGCGAAACCCAAAGTAATTAACGTGAGTTTTACACCCGGGCTTACATAATTAGAGACGGATCATATAATTGGTTGATGGATCATATGATTCGACTGATTGTGATTGCATCTTCCCAAATGCTCGTGAGCAAATGTCCATGTCATTGAAACAGAACCAACGAAGCATTCAAATCGAACTCAGTCTTGTGGCTTAGTTTTCTAAATACAGTGATACCTCAGTTTACGAACCCCTTGGCTTACAAACCTTTCCGTTTATGAACGTTAAATTTATGAACATTTGACCTTGGCATACAACCTATTTTTCGGGATACACACGGAGCTGCCACAATGAGTGATGTGTCCTTCGCGAACGAGCCTGTTCTCTTAAAAGAAAATGGCAGCCGGCTTGTTTTGGTCCTCTATTCCCCGCCCACAGTCGTCGGTTGAAGCCACGTGATTGGTCAAGAACGCAGCAGTGAGGGGGGGTTTACAGGCTGAGACAGAGTGAAGCCATTCTCGAAAAAAGAAAATGGCTACCGACATTTTTTTGTCCTCTATTCCTGGCCCCCAGTCTTCGGTTAAAGCCACGTGATTGGTCAAGAACGCAGCAGTGACGGGTGGTGGTTTAAGCATTAAAGAGACAGGCAGACGACAGAGAGACTGACACAATGGATAGAAAACAGTGAAATTTGGACTCGTTTCAACTTTGTTCAAAAGCAGAGTGTAGACTGGAAGGTTAAAATATCCCATCAATCAGGCTCCACAAATAACCTGCTCAAGCCATATACTTGATGCAAAAAGCTATCAACCCAGCTAAACAGAACACCATTGATGAGGAACTAGGTAAAATTATCGCAGAGAAAGCACCTACAAGGGATCATTCCTCAAGATGGTGAAAGAAGAAGGCTACGTTCCTCATCAGGTGTTTAATGTCACTCCATTCTATCAAGCCATCAATGACCATCACAAAGGTAAATAAAATGACTTTATTATACATTACAGTTTATTTCTTTAATCATAATACCATGGCACTTTTATGAAACATAAAATAAGGTAGGTAGTCTAGTGGTTAGCACACTAGCTTCACTTTCTGGGAACCAATTAAGTTCGTAAGCCAAGGTATCACTGTACCCAGCTTTGATCCTAGCCCAGAATTTAATTATACTACTTGAAGAAAAAAAGGCAATTTGGGGATCTTTCCGTCCATGTTCAATTTAGAAACATATAGCTGTTTATCAATCATTTTTTTTGGCACAAAAAAAATAATAATAAAACTCCAAACAAAACATGGATTCTCTATTCCGACTGCCAAAGTTGTGGTGAGTAACTGGGTTTTAGCAACATTGTTAACAACATGGAATCCATACAATGAGATTGTAACTGGAGGTACAGTATTTGTAACATATTAAAGACCCGTGTCTACTGGGTGACTTTCATTCATGATAAGTCAGAAAAGTTGTTTTTGGTCTCTCATCAAATATCCCGCCACATCACACAACAGACGCGTCCCAAAACAACAACATGACACTTTGCCGACCCGCTCTCCCTCCCAGCAGCCACAGAAAGAAGAGGAAGAGATGACAGCAGCTTTAGATCTGACATCAATCGTGAGTGAGCAGAGCAAAGGGGGCACATTGGGGGGGGGGGGGGCAGATGGTACGACTGCATCGTGACAGCTTGCCGAAAAACATCGCGATGCCGAGCCAACGCGCCCTTTCGCAATCTTTTCACCGAGCATTAACGTTTGCTCCAGCGTAACGTAATTGTTGTGATCATCAGCTTGTGAAAGGTACCAAAATAAATCGAGCAAGCATACTTGTGGTGCAGACAGATTTCAACCCATGCACGGAGTGATTGAGAACACAGTAAAAAAAAGTTAAAAAGTACAATAAAATACAATGAAATACAATAAAACAATCCCCCCTACGATTGGTTGGCAACCAATTCAGGGTGTCCCCCACCTCGTGCCCAAAGATGGCTGGGATAGGCTCCAGCACCCACTGCAACCCTCGTGAGGAAGATGAATGAATAAATGAAATCATCATCATCATCATCATCATCATCATCATCATCATCATCATCATCATCATCATCATCATCACAATCATCATAAATAATAGTAATAATAATCATAATTCTAATCATAATCGTAATAATAATCATATAATCATTATAATGACAACAATGATACTACTACTACTTCTACTACTAATAATTATAATCATGATAATCATAATCATAATACTCGTAATAATAATCATTAGCATCATCAGAATGACAACAATGATACTACTAATACTTCTACTACTACCACTAATAATAATCCTAATAATACATACTGGTAATACGTCTGTAAGCTCTCAGTCATCGACATACTGGTAATAGTAATAATAGTAATATCATAATATTGATAATCATAATCGTAATCATCACCATCAGACTGATAACAATGATACTACTAATACTTCTCCTACTCCTACTACTAGTAATAATAATAATAATAATAATAATAATAATAATAATAATACATTTTATTTCAAGCGCCTTTCAAAGCTCTCAAGGACACTTTATAGATACAATAATAAATAAAATACAATCAGAAATAGAATACAATAAATAAAATACAACCACAAATATAATATAAATATAAATAATAATCATAACCATACCAATAATAATAATAATCATCATCATCATCATCACCATAATGACAACAATACTACTACTACTACTAATAATAATAATAATAATACGACTACTACTACTACTACTACTACTAATCATAATAATAATAATAATAATAATAAATAAATAATAGTAATACTCTGTAAGCTCTCAGTCGTACATGAGTGGTCCATCGATGAAAAGGTTTCTTCAGCCGTCATCTGTACTTCTTTCAAAGAAATACAGATGATTAATAATAGTAATAATAATACTAATAACATAATACTAATAACCACCATCATCATCATCATCATCATCATCATAATGAAAACAATAACACTACTATTACTTCTTCTTTTCCTTTCGGCTTTTCCCTTCAATGGGTCGCCACAGCGAATCAGTGTCCTCCATCTTTAGAGGTTTGATTCGCATGTTTGTTTTGGACAAGCTTTTACGTCAGATGTCCTTCCTGACACAGCCCTCTGTATTTATCCGGGCTTGGGACTGGCACAAGAAGACATATGTCCCTTTGTGGCTACTATTACTATTAATAATAATCAACATCATCATAATCATAGTAATAATCATCATCAGCATCATCACCATAATGACAACAATGTTAATATTACTACTACTACTAATAACAATAACAGTAAGAAGAAGAAGAAGAAGAAGAAGAAGAAGAAGAAGAAGAAGAAGAAGAAGAAGAAGAAGAAGAAGAAGAAGAAGAAGAAGAAGAGTGGATCAATCACAACGAAACTGATCTTCATCGGGAACATCTGCGTGTTCCGACGAAGCTTATACGGTACAGTTTGGCGATTTCCGCCGCGAGCTTTGTTGACTTGGCAGCACAATAATGTGCCATTAAACACGGACAAATCCGACATGGTGTGACGCTGTGTGCCGATCATCCATGAATAAAAGTGGGACAAACGAAGCATGACTTGTGCTTTCCATCGTGATCCGATTCAATGGCCCTTTTGTGTTTTGTTCAAGTCCCGCTGTTAAATTCTATTGGGACACGGCGCTTATGCACGCACAACAGATGCAGACCACACGCCTGCAAATGGTACACCCAGCGAGGGCGCTTGGAAAAAAGTGGAGTGGAAGATTTTGGGACCTTTTGAGAGTAAATTACTGACAAGTGTGGATCAGATAAAAATCAGCTTTTTTTGTGGGGGAAAAAAAAGACTATTGAAAAAATAAATAAATAAATAACATAAAAGCTCTTCCTTGCATGCGAGCAATATGAAAGAACACTAAGTGCTGTTGTTGTTTGTTCACTGGCGTTCTTTGTCAAACTTATTGGCGGGTTCAACCGCTGTGCATAAAATCTGGAGTTTCTTACTATCCTCCTTTCATATTCACGTGTGCGTGAAATGCGAGAAGCTAACTTTCATATTCACTAACTGTAGTGTGAAAGTCCGGTTTAAATGTGAAAAACACTCATCGGGAAAGCAAGTTGTTTGCTTGAAAAAGTTGTTTCTTTGAGTTGGGGGGGTGGGGGCAGAGGGGACAGATCTGTAAACTCTTGTTTCATTGTTCCAAATGCAGGAAATCCAATTTTCACAAAGGCAAAACTAAGATTATCAAGTTGAACAACACAAGCACTGGAGCCCCACAAGGATACGTCCTCTCTCCACTGCTCTTCTCCCTGTGTGTGAGTGTTGTTCACTCAACCCAAAAGTAACTCAAATAGATCGAAAGCTAGCCAGCCAACTAATAGATAGCTAAATAGATAGATAGCTAGCCAGCTAGATAGCAAATAGATAGCAAATAGATAGCTAGCTAGGTAGCTCACTAGATAGCTCCTCATCTGCATTCCACATGTATTACATTGCGCATGTGCACAACCAACAGCAGTTTTATTCATGTGAAACAACATCCTGACGTCATTTCTTCAAAGTTTCTACTTCTTCATATCCTTTTCACATTCCACGCAGCAAACCCGGGTACACATCTCAAGACGCTTCAGCCAAATATTTTTTTTTTTAATTGTCGTGTCATTCCATCCATGTAAGGACTTAACTGAAAATCAAAGCAGCCTGAACTAATAGGCCTCACCAATTGTGTACTCAATGACTCTGGCGGGCGGCCCATTGAACAAGTTTGAGTGAGACCGAACGCCAAGAGGCAGCGCGCGTGGGTTTCCATGTGTGACTGCGCGCTTTAGCACGAGGGCTTGTGACAGCGCATATGCTTCCCTTGTGCCCATGGGTGTATTTGTGTGTGTGTGAGAGAGAGAGAGAGAGAGAGAGAGAGAGAGAGAGAGAGAGAGAGAGAGAGAGAGAGAGAGAGAGAGGAGAGAGAGATAGGGAGAGAGATAGACAGAGAGAGAGAGAGAGAGAGAGAGAGAGAGAGAGAGAGAGAGAGAGAGAGAGAGAGATAGGGAGAGAGATAAAGAGGTAGGGAGAGAGATAAAGAGATAGGGAGAGAGATAAAGAGATAGGGAGAGAGATAGAGAGATAGATAGATAGATAGATAGATAGATAGATAGATAGATAGATAGATAGATAGATAGATAGATAGATAGATAGATAGATAGATAGATAGATAGATAGATAGATAGATAGATAGATAGATTGGATTGGATTGGATATGCCTTTATTAGTCTCACAGTGGAGATAGATAGATAGATAGATAGATAGATAGATAGAGAGAGAGAGAGAGAGAGAGAGAGAGAGAGAGAGAGAAAGTGCCTGACGCTTGGACCAGTGATGCCTTTCCCATCCTCGCTTGCAGCCAAAAACACAAACTTGACACAAAGAAGCCAACCATGTGGTAAAAAACGGATGCATATGACCGAATAAGAACTTGGAAATGAAAAAAAAAGGCTTCTTCTTGGGTAACAGGATTGTTATCCACTTACCGGCAGACTCGAAGGACGGTCATGGGAGGGGACGCCATCATCGTTGTGACTCTTCCCAGAATTCCCTGGGCCTGGTCCTCTAGGGCCATAATTCTCTTGTTGTGTCTCCTTCAAAGAAAGAGAGCGGATTGGAAAACATGAATACATGAGGCGAGGTAATTGATTAAAAATGTTCTTGGTGCTTATGGGCATAATTTCCATAGTTAACTCATATTCATCGCAAATTACCGGGTTATAAAGTGCAATAAATAAAACATATAAATAAATAAAAACCCGCAAAAAAGAAATACAGTAAAGTCTCGTTATATCGATATTCAAGGGAGTCCGAAAAAATATCGATATAACCGGGACTATCGATATATCCGATATCGATATAACGAGACTTTACTGTATGTATATAAATACATAAAAACCCACAGATAAATAAAGAAACAAATACCACATAAATAAATGAATAAAAATAGATGAATAAATAAATAAAAACCCACAAATAAATAAAAACTTACATAAATAAATAAAAACCCACAGATAAATAACATAGATGCATAAACAATTAACAGAAATATAAATAAATAAATACATAATAAACAAATAATCAAATATATAATATAGATACATAAATAAACAAGCAAACAAATGAATAAATAAATAAAAACAAATAAAAACAAATAAAAACAAATAAAAACAAATAAAAATAAATACCTGTAAATAAATGAATACATAAATAAAAAAACAAATAAATAAAAATACACAAATAAATACATATATAAATAAATTGCAATATAATGGAATGAAAACACCTTCACTTAATACTACACCTCATAAATTATTTACTATCAGACGTGCAAAAATGTGTCCGCTCCAGTGCCAGGGATTATGTCATTTTCAGTCGAATTCCAGGACCCACAGCATATTGAGTACAGCGTTAGAAACCTCTCTCCTCTCATCAGGAAAAAGAGTTAATTCCTAAATTATATGGATCTGAACTTATATGAGTATGAAATGAAGGTGGCTGTTCATAATACAATGCAAAACATACATATTGGTTTATATAACGCTTTAAAAACAGCTGAAGCTAACATGGAAAAAAGGGAAATGCTGCCTCCTTGTGGAAAGGAAAAAACCATTGCCAGAGACCATGACTACTACTTTATCGGCACCCAAGCATGAAAAAAACAAAACCCGAAAATTCGGGAATAGCACTCTGTCATATTTTCAAGTCAGTAATAAATGTGTGAATGGCAGTGAATGAGTTCACAAATCCAAAGCGTGGACCTGCAATGGTGCCAACAACCCGGATACACAGATCGAGTGCATGATGGGGGGCTTCGCATTGGCAGCCCATCATCACGCCGAATCCCCCCCAAAATCCTTCATGCCTTAAAGGACAACCGACGTCACTTTTTTGTTTTTTTGTAACTGACATCAGAAAAACGTTTTATAGCATCTAAAATACTCAAAACATGCAGTATGATATTTTTAGTCAAATGCAAAACACCAATAAAAATGACTTAAAGTGTCCAAAATCTACAAAATAGTGGCCAGTGTCAGAAGGTCCATGTTCGTGGTGTCACGGCAAGATGTCTTGCCTTGCTCGAGAATCAAAACAATGGCTTCAGATTCTGAGAAGATGCTTTCTTGTTACTCATCCAGTTATGAATATGATTCAAATAGTTCTGAAGAGGAAAGCATACATGTTTGCAATTGATTAAAGAATTTATTCCGTGTCATTTTGAGGGGGGAAATGTAGCACTGAATGTGTGTCATCTGGGGGGGGGGGGAGATGTAGGACCGAAAAGAGGCAGAAGAGGGCGACAAAGCTCCGTGGAAATGGGCTGATTAATTCCTTACATTTTTTGTCAGTGAATATCAAATAGATGCTCGGTGCCACACACAAGGATTCACCATTGCGTTATTTATGTGTTTTCCTTCTAATTTCACAATCAACACGGATCAAGACGAAGTTTTCAGACCAAACAAAGTATTGCAAAATGCATTGAGGTGATGCAAGGTATGTCCTTTCTCGCTGAGGGGCGTTCCTTCAGTGACGTAGGGTGAGGACTCGTCACCAACTCAAAAACAAGACTTCCGGAATATTCAGTGCGAGTCTTAAAACGTAAAATATAGCTATATGTGGTGGAATCTTTGTAAAATACGCTCTGTAGAAGTCAGTAGAAGCCATTTTACAAATTATGGACAGAACTTGTCCGGAGACGTCGGTTGTCCTTTAAAACCCTTGCAAACACCCTCACGCAGACACAACATTCTCTTTTCCTCTGTAATCACAAGCCTATCTAGTGTAATGCAATTTTCTCTGCATTGTCGGAGGTGTTGCCCTCTCCCCTATCTCAGCCTCTTGCGTCATATCAACATCTCCTTCTCTCTCTTCCTTCCCTTTATTCACTCCTGATGTCGTCCCTCCGAACATGTTCGATGTCAGCGGCACAATGGCGATTTGTTATCGAGCTTCGAGTGGACGGATTAGCGCTAACCGTGAAGCAAAAGGATCACAACGGGCACATGTGCATAAACGCGCAAACTTTAGCAGGCGCGGCACGTCATACGTTAGGTGCATAGTGGCGCATCTTTACTTTTTTTTTTGCCTCTTCAAACTTATCTGATGTGTGATTAGACTGCAGCATTCGGGCAATACTCCTGGCAGCTCAGTGGATATCGTGTTGCAGCGGGAGATTACCAGACACAGCCAGAGACCTCTATTATTAACAAATTAATAGTCATTTGTACAGCAGAAGGGGAATTACACTTTTGAAATCTGGCATCAATGTCATCTTTTTGCCACTTTTCCGCAAAAGTTGTCAGCTCGTAGCCAGTTTTTGCGAGCTCCCGGAACAGCTGCGCGCACATTGAGACAAAAGTTAATGTATTCACTCATTTATTATTAAGAGAAGGTAATGTAATGACCTTAAAAGGCCCCAGAGTAGTTCCTGGAAATCCACATTTCAATTAGCGGGCAATTAAAATCCAGAGGCAGTAGCAAGGTGGCATTTTCCTTACTAGAAACATTCGAATGGACCCGTGAAGGCGACGTTTTGGGAAGAACGCCGCCTTTTTAGCCTTGTAAATCGTGATTTATATCATCACTAATGATGGATTTTTATGAGCGAATCGCTTGCCAAAAGAAGTGAATTGAGCTCCAAGTCGGAATGCTTTTAAATCTAAAAGTTGATCTTGCACTGTAAATTTTTGAAACAAATGTATATTTCTTGCTCTCACTGGCTGTTGAGGCACTGAGTTTCTTAACAAATGGAAAACAGTAATAGAGTAAAGTCTCGTTATATCGATATTCAAGGGAGTCTGAAAAAATATCGATATAACCGGGACTATCGATATATCCGACCCTGTTTGCATGTAATTTTCTCTGTGCGTGCATAGAAATAGTATCGATATAACCGGGACTATCGATATACAGTAAAGTCTCGTTATATCGATATCGGATATATCGATAGTCCCGGTTATATCGCTACTATTTCTATGCACGCACGGAGAAAATTACATACAAACAGGGTCGGATATATCGATAGTCCCGGTTATATCGATATTTTTCGGACTCCCTTGGATATCGATATAACGAGACTTTACTGTATCCGATATCGATATAACGAGACTTTACTGTATCCGATATCGATATAACGAGACTTTACTGTAGTTATATTAAGATATCAGCCTGCATGTTTTGGGTATTTTAGATGTTATAAAACGTTTTTCTGATGTCAGTTAGGAAACAAAAAAATGGTGTTGGTTGTCCTTTAAACACATTTCCTTACTTTTGAAGATTTCCAATGTGGGGCAAAAGCTCTGAAATAATTGCCATTAGCCACTAAATTCGAATCATTCGCAGCAGTTTGCTGCAACGAATTGTCACTACCCTCCGCAGACTCATTCGATTGTTTCTTAAAAAATGAGAACATGTTTGCTGCCTATTTTTAATGTCTGTTAAAGTCTTACTCCTGTTCTCACGCCCCATATTGCAACCATCAGCCATATTTGATGTAAATACTGCATTGCACCATGGGTAAATGAATATTTAATTAGCCCTTTCGGCAGTATCCGGCGGAAAAACCCGAGATATCCTCAACCAAGTTTTAGGAACGCACTGAAACAAATGCATGGAGATTATTGCTATACAGTCATACATTAGTTTACGAACGCTTTAGCTCACAAACTTTTCGCCTTATGAACATTACATTCGCAAGAAAATAATACTGGCAGACGAACTCCTTTTCGGCAGACAAACCAAACCAGCACCACAGTGGCTGGCGGACTAGTTTTCGTCACGTCCTTTCTTTGAATGGGGACGTGGTTTGTTATCGAGTGGAGTACTTTTGCTATTATGGGACCAAAAAAGACCCCACCACAGGCTTATACACCAGAAAATACAGTATTTAGAAGGATATGCTCAAAATTACTTTCCACAAATGACAAAAAACAGAATGTTGAACACATTAAGTGTCCGCTGAAACAAGTCCAATATTTACTCAGGCATATGAGTCTGAAGTGTGTGTGTGTGTGTTTGTGTGTGTGAGTGTGCGCGCCGGTGCGTGCGTGCATGTGTGGACGCTGCAGGGGAAATTCTGTTTTAAGTGGGTCAAAGTGGGGTTAGCCTCGTACTACTGTTTACACTCGTATTCTTACATCATTGCTGTCAACAAGAAAGGCAGAGCGGGTGGAAAAGGGGAGGGGAGAGAGGAAGGGCAGGCAGCAGGCAAAATGGGGAGGGAAAAAAAGCAAAAGATGACTCTGCCACCACATCGTGAGGAGAACACGACCATGAAGAGAGGAGAGCTGATTAAAATGGGAAAAAAAGAAAAATCGTAAAACATCAGAGGCAAATGAAGGAGTGCTGCGAGTGCATCCTTTCATTTGACGCCCCCCCCGAACCCCCATCCCCGCCCCTAACTCCATTGTCTCCAAAACCCATTTCCCAGCTAATTTAGAAGGTTCTAAAATACGCTCCGCTCCATACCTTAAGCCTAAGGCTACGACTAATCCTGTCTCAGCGCACACATTTGGGCGAGCGAGTGTGCGCAGAGGAGCGTATACGCCCCCCCCCCCCCCCCACCTGTATTCATCCTCTGTGTTTTTCAAAAGACTTCATCTTGGCGTAGTGGAAACGATTGACGGATATTGAAAGCAAGCGTTTGAAGTACATGAGGGAATGCAAGGGGGAATCAAACTGTGAGTTAAATGCTATTAGACAGCCGTGTGCAGAGCCAGTGTAATATTAGATTTGATTGAATAGATGACTGCTGAATGCGCTGTAATATATAGAGCCGGAGAGGCTTTACGCGGACGTAAATCAATATCGCAGCCGCGGGCGTTAATCTCAGTGGCGAATGCCTCGCTCAGAAATGGGGGGAGGGGGACGCTGACACTTGTTTGCAAAATGCCGCTTCTGCTTGTTCTCGTTTCAAATGCGGCTTTGGAATGGCAGCGTGATATTCGCCTTTGATAATCCCAGAATTCAAATGTTTTCTCAAGGGTGCGTGGGTCAAAGGCGTCCCCCTGAAGCTGTCAGATTTTTGAAAGGCATCGCGGATCTAAAAAGTGATCCAATATCACATAGCGACAGGTTTTTTTTTTTCTTTTTCCGCCGTTTGACATTTTTTATCTTTCACATCAGTGCTTGGCCTTTTTGACTGGCTGCGCTGCTGAATTTCGAACTTCACATTCAAGGAAGAGGTGAGGTGAACCGTTGCCCCCTTGTACAATTTGCAGGGCTGCCTGTCTTCAGCGATTGAATTCAAAGAGCGATGAAAGAAACATTAAAAAAAAGAAAGGAAACGATATAACAGAGCCAACATCCTACAAAATGGAAAGCAGAGCAAATATGCAGTTTGAAAGAAAAAAAAACGAGTTGTATTAAATTTGCTATCATGAGACTGAGCCCTCTCGCTGGCCATCTTTAAAACCTGTCTCAAAACGCACTTGTACTCTTTGGCATTTGAGTCAGCATGATTCACTCCTTGGTGCTTTCTACTAACTTTTGGACTGCTTTATTTCCTGTATATGATAGCTGTCCATGTTTAGTGCTTTGTTATGGCTTCATCTGATGTTAAAGTGTTAAAGTTTGTAAACTGTGGTACCACTGTATTTGATATTCTGTTTTGATCTCATTGTGATTTTTTTAATGAATTTACCTGTGTTCATATGAACACGCTCGGCGTAGATGGGTTAAGAGCTAAAGGAGAAGAAGTTTGGGGGAAAATAGGTCGCGCAATGTGCATTTGGTTGTTTTTTTTTATCAAAATTGTTAAAATTTGGTTTTAATCCAATCTCAAGAGAATATTTCAATGGTCTTCCCCTCAATATCTGTCTATTTTCCTACCCCACATCTATTTCTACCCCTTGTGCCATCCTGCTGCTTTTTCATCAACACAGCTTCCACCCCCTTCCTCTCTATTTGCATCTCCCTCCTCCACAAGCCTCATGACTACCAAATGAATTTATTGTACCTGTTGCTGCGCGGCACCTTGGAAGATGCACATCTCCACAAAATTTGACGCTAATGCCATTAATATTCATTAAAAATTAATCTTTAGTTGTGTGTCTTTGGAAGAGAGGCCCTGACTCAGAGAGAGAGAGAGAGAGAGAGAGAGAGAGAGAGAGAGAGAGAGAGAGAGAGAGAGAGAGAGAGAGAGAGAGAGAGAGAGAGAGAGAGAGAGAGAGAGAGAGAGAGAGAGAGAGAGAGAGAGAGAGAGCACACGACACATACAAACAAAGTACAAAATGCACCATGAATTCAAAGACAGGGAAATTCTTGTGGCCGTTTATCAACACAACGTGAAGCACAGACAAATGAACATGTGTACAGTGATACCTCATCTTACGAACGTTTTAGCTCACGAACCTTTCGCCTCACTAACATCAAATTTGCGAGCATATAGTCTTGGCTGACGAACTAGTTTGCGGCAGACGAACCAAACCACACAGCGCCACGGTCGGTGGCGGGCTACTTTTCGGTGGATGAACACCAAACCACATGTTGAACAGCACCACAGTGGACTAGTTTTGCCTTTGTTTGAGTGCGGATGTGGTTTGTTATCGAGTGGAGTACTTTTGCTATTATGGGACCGAAAAAGACCCCACCACAGGCTAATGTTAAGCCGAAGAGGATACAAAAGAACAACTTCTGTTGATTTGGATGAACAAAAAGCAGCGAGCAGGGGACAGTGTGAGTGAGGGTATTATCGCCGAGAAAGCATGGCAACTTCACCCGGATATCATCAAGAGGCAACCTGGAAGTTCGTCATCCATTGACAACTACCATCACAAAGGTAAATAAAATGACTTTATTATCCAGTACAGTTTATTTCTTTAATTACAATACAATATGACATTTATTATGCATAAAATAAGGTATAATTTGTGTAGTTTTAAGGCTTATTTAGTAGAAAATTATGTTTTAAGGGGGCCTGGGAACGGATTATTCTCATTTGTAATGGTTTCTTATGGGAAATAAATGTTCGGAAGACGAACTTTTCGCCTTACACACACTTTCTGAGAACCAATTAAGTTCGTAAGCTGAGGTATTACTGTACTTTTGATAGAGAATAAGAAGACTATCATATCTCTGACAACTTTACATCTCGCGCACACATATACACCCATTGACTGACTTTGAAACACACGTGGAGATGCACGTTACACAATGTGACAACTTAAGATTTGGTAAATATATTTTTTATAACGCGTTTTATGTGTTTTTTTATCTTTTACAGCGTACACCATATTTTAAATAGTGACCATTATGTAGAAGGTGTTAACATTTAATGGAGCATATCTACTTTCCTATGACTGCTTTTGAAAAGAAAAAAAAACAGTGTTGGACCTCATACAAATGACGGCCATTCATGCCGTTCTGAAGACCGTTATTATCATGACAGGAAAGGTGACCATTAAAGGTGGAAAGAGCCAAGGCACCGCCTGGGTATATCTGTGTGTGTCTATCTTAATGGGCCCATTTGAAACATGGCCTTTTCCACTGCTCTGCGTGTGTGTGTCCTTCAATCCGGATTTCAAACGCAGCAATTCACCACCCCTTCAACATGAGGGTGAAGCCACATGACACACATACTTATAAAAAAAAATAAAACATAACCACATTCACATGCATGCAATTATAAACACACGCACACACGCACACACACACACACACACACACATACACACACACACACACACACACACACAGTGTGTGTTGCAATCTTCGCCCGAGGATGATATCAGATATGCCGAGAAGGTGACGGGATGCTGACACCAATCATCACCTCTTGGGAACATTCTGAACATTTTGTCAGGAAGGTTTCGATTTTGTCATGAAGACTTGTGTTTTGGTTTTAACAAATACACACCAACGGAAACGACTGTACTGTATTTATAATGTGATGTAATTAAATTAACTGATCATGTATGGCTGATCTTCTAAGTGGATTGCAAAAAAAAGTTATATTCCATGAATTAACCGATTCACTTCAAAATGTCTAAAAATGAGTCCACTCCAGTGCAAGGGTTCTTGTCATTTTCACTCAAATTCCAGGACCCACAGAATATTGAGTTATAGGACTACATAAACATTCAATGCAGCGCAGGACTTTCTTCTTTTATAAAAAAAAAGAGCATACCAGCATACAGCATACCATGCATACACAATGCACACAATTGCATACAAAGCATACAATGACCCGACAACGAATGGTCGTGCCGGGAGTCCTTTTGACTGCCACTGATCGTAACGATCAGCACCTGTGCAGGTGCAGGGGGGCCAACTGCGCCACCCGTCGGTCGCCAACCATATCATGGCACATTGTAGTTACGGTTTCCTCTTGGGGCAGTTTGAAATTTGGGGAAGCCATTAGATTTTTTTCATTCACTTCAGATATTACATATAGAACGCACAACAAATTAATGAATAACTAGTTTTCAAATTTGAAGTAAAAAATAATTACTGTTATTGTGGTTTACATGGGACAATTTGAAATTTTGGTTTGGACTTTAGCAAGCATGATGGCACTTGACGTGCTTGATTTTCTTTCGCGAGCCGAATCAAATGATGTGCCGGGCCCGATTAGAATCAGAATCAGAATCAGAATACCTTTATTCGTCCCGCAATGGGGAAATTTGCAGTCCACAGCAGCAATTGAAGAGGCCTTGACTTTGACAACTGTGACGTAGAGCATCAATTTGTTTGGGTTTTGTTTTTTCATACTTCAGTGCCGATAGAGCGCTAGCCATGGCCTCTGGTAATGTTTTTTCCCACAAGGTGGCAGCATTTCCCTTCTTTCCATGTTAGCGCTTTGTTCCAGCTACAGCTGTTGTTAAAGCGCTATATAAACAAGCATGTAAGTATTGCTTTGTATTTTGTACAGCCGCCCTCATTTCAAGCTCATATAACTCCAGTTCCATGTAATTTAGGAATTAACTCTTTTCTTCTGATGAAAGAATCACGTTTGAGTTTTCTTAAGGTGCACTGAATGTTTATGTAGTCCTAAACCGCAATATCCTCTGGGTCCTGAAATTCGAGTGAAAATGACAAAGTCATAAACCCTGGCACTTGAGTGGACACATTTCTGCACACAGGCTTGGGAAGAACATGCACCACCAAACAGGACAGCCAAAGCCCAGATTTGAGACAGACGCGTCAACATCTGATTATGTTGTTATATTATTATTCCAGCCATAAGATTCCAGCCATAAAATTGAGCATTCTTACACATTTAGTGATTGTGTCTGTTCCAGCTACGCCCGCACACCTCAATCGCTTTGGCTTGAAATTAAAGCGGACGCCCACACTAACTTGGGGAAACCGGCATGACTTTTATTAAAACATGGAAGAACAATGGTGAAACATTGGCAAGCTTGACTTTGACATTTTGTGTGCGCGGTGTTTTTTTTATTCTCCCTGTCTGTGAAGTCGGTATCCAGGAACAAATGTAACAGCGCTTCCTAACAAATGGCAGCGAAATGAGGCCCCTGGGGTGTTGCGCTGCTAACTACTGACCTTGCTTTCTTTGTTCAAAGCCATTATGATTGTCCTAACCAATCCAAAACACCTTTCTCGTTCGTGGTCATTTGCATTTGAATTGCCGTACAGCTACACAAAAAAAAAAAAAACATAAATCAAAAAAGGGGAGGGAAAAAAATGATGGAAGAAAATAACAGAGGTGGATTTCGGTCAAGCAATTAGCAAATGTCAGTCAAGAGTAGAGGTACAGAAAAAAAATAGTCTGCTTTAAAAAACAAAGTGTGAGACATGCATGTGGACTATCGAGAATATCAAGCTGCATTGCACTGTACTGCCAGAAAATATATTTTTCTGCATTATTTAGCTTTCATTGTCCTAAAAAAACAATCACGGGACATTGTCATCTTTATTAAAATGGGATTTTCTGAGACTGCTTTTCTTTTGGATTTGATTCAAAATCCTTAGATTAGATGAGATTAATTTAGATTATATTAGATTAGATTAGCCTGTATTAGTCTCACACTGGAAAAATTTACATTTCACAGCAGCAAGGTGATGACAGGAAGAAGGAAGGAAAAGAAGAAGTAGAAAACAAATACAGGCGCTACTGGAACGGCAGCCACTCTCGCGGCACCATTTTAAAGTCAAAACGTCTGTGTAAGCTCTCAGTCGTACAGGAGTGGTCCATCGATGAGAAGGTTTCTTCAGCCGTCATCTGTACAAAAGTGAAGGTTTGGGACGTTTCGCCTCCTATCCAAGAGGCTTCGTCAGCGAACTAAAGTCTGACTGGTCGTATCGGCCCCATTTATATATCCCTAATGTCCAGACCTGGTGGCGCCGGACACAGCTATGATAGGTCCCTACTCTCAGGTTGGGGGAGGCGCGGGACCCCCCCCTGTGGCCCCACTGATTGTTCCTACATTCCTGACTAACGATTGGTTTTTTATCTCTATGTTAAGTCTCCTAATACGCAAATTTAGAATTTGTGTGTGGGGCCACAGGGGGGGGTCCCGCGCCTCCCCCAACCTGAGAGTAGGGACCTATCATAGCTGTGTCCGGCGCCACCAGGTCTGGACATTAGGGATATATAAATGGGGCCGATACGACCAGTCAGACTTTAGTTCGCTGACGAAGCCTCTTGGATAGGAGGCGAAACGTCCGAAACCTTCACTTTTGTACAGATGACGGCTGAAGAAACCTTCTCATCGATTTAAAGTCAAAAGAACAAAAATACAAAACAACAAATGACAATGACAACACAAAAACACAGACAGTAATTCAATCTTAAGCACTTTGTGTACCCTCTTTATTGTAGGAAGCAGTTCTAGATGAAAGAAGAGAGGATCAAAGCATTCTTTTCACCAGTGGATCACGGATCATGGTAAAATGTGCACGTCTGCTACATGCTAATTGTTGAAAGCAAACATGAAACTGTAGCATCTATTGACAAAAATAGAATGTCTCACATCTCCTGTCCCACGTAAATCCACTTCAATTCCAAGCCACGACATTTGCACAGACGCATCCGTTTTTCTCATCGCGGGCTCCTCACGCCATGCATCCATCGGCCGCAGATTGTCCAACAGGACCGACATTTCGACTAAACAAAGCCGGGCTGTCTTCCCATTACAGGCGCAAAAAAAGCAAAATCACCCGAGAGCAAAGATAGTCAAATGGCACCAACATTCCTACCAATCAAAAACAGTGCTGGCATATTTGTACTTGTGATGTTATTTCAATGAAAGTAAGCATCGCTTTATTGAATATCATTTTAAAGGACAACCGATGTCACTTTTTTGTTTCCTAACTGACATCAAGAAAAATGTTTTATAGCATCTAAAATACTCAAAACACGCAGTATGATATTTTTAGTCAAATGCAAAACACCAATAAAAATGACAAAGTGTCCAAAATCTGCAAAAAAATGAGCTGCGAATTGGGCATTTTCAGAAAGCCCCGCCCCCAGTTTGTGACGTCACGCCAAGACGTCTTGCATTGCTGGAGAATCAAAACAATCGCTTCAGATTCGGAGAATATGCTTTGTTGTTACACATACAGTTATGATTATGATTCAAATAGTTCTGAAGAGGAAAGCATACATGTTTGCAATTGATTAAAGAATTTATACCGTGTCATTTTGAGGCATCTGGACTGCAATGTAGCGTCCCAGAAAAGAGGCAGAAAATGGCGACCTCTTGTAGACATGACAGTGTATTGTATTTCCTCAGGCTGATAAATTCCTTATATGGAGCTTGGACGCCCTCTTCTGGCGCAACATGACGTTTTCAGAGCAAAAAACCATTGACGTGATGGAAGGACTGCTACAAAGTGTCCTTTTTTTCGGTCAGGGGCGTTCCTTCAGTGACGTCACGTACGGACTCGTCGCCAACTCAAAAATAAGACTTCCGGAATATTCAGCACGAGTCTTAAAACGTAAAATATAGCTATATGCGGTGCAATCGTTGTAAAATACGCTCAGTCAAAGTCATTTGAAGCCATTTTACAAATTATGGACACAACTGGTCCGGAGACGTCGGTTGTCCTTGAGAGGACACATACACAGGATTTTCGATGAACCTATCACTTAATTGTGCTGGCGTCCCTTATCAAGTGTCCTGTGGTTCGGCAAGCCCACACATTAACACATCGGTGTAAAATACATCAAGCTAAAGTGCTCGACAGAGGCAGCCAATCTGGATGCAGCAGGCCTTGGGTTGCCGTGGCGATATGTGGGGACATTTAGAGGGCTCAGATAAACTCTGCCATTTAAAAGGTTATGACAATTAACGCAGCTCTCCGCAAATTACCACTGCCAGACCTTTACCCACGGACATCTCTCTCTCCTCCTTATCACCCGACACCCAGCCTCCCTCTGCCACTCCTCCCTCGGCTGCCATTTGCCCTCCATCGTCGTCACCCACCGTCCCCGCATACTTCCATCCACTTCCAGCTAGCAGGGCTTTTATTATCAGGCTAATTAACAGAGTTCCTCACTTAATATTCAAATGGTGACCAATTAATGACACTGAACTTCGGGCGCCTTCGTGGCGCACCCGCCGCTCTCACCGCCACTCCCTATTCAGTCTCCTCGCTGACTTTCATTTCCTCTGTCTTGTCCCTTCAACCTCCCCGTCCAACCTCCCCATAGCCAAGGTGAGCTGCAATTTCCGTGAGAGTGTGTGTGTGTTTGTATGTAGCGAGAAGAGGAAAAGAAACGCTGGAGGAGGCAGCAGACCACAGCGAGGGGATTTTAAAGCTCGGGGCAAGGCTGCAGAAAGGCTCGGCAACCTTTTAATTAACCCGGAGTGATTAAAAGCAAGGGAGGTGTAGGAGTGGAAAGAAAAGGAAAATGGCAAACCGGTCATGAAAGGGAAACAACTCCAAAGATTCAGCGGCACGCAGAGTGCAACGTTATATTGGGGCCTAATTCTAGTCCAGGACAAAGAATTATCTTGAGAAAGAAAATGCATAAGTGAAAGAATGGAGACTTGAAGTGTGTAAGTGAGGTTACGGTCCGTTTGACCTGAAGGCCACATTTTATTTTCATGTTCACGTGTGGCATTTTGACACAGCTGTGTAAATCGCATATTCTGCTGATATCTATCTAGCTACCTTGCTAGCTATCTTGCTAGCAAGGTACCCACCTATCTACCTCGATACTAATCTACCTCGCTACCAATCAACCTACCTACCTTACTACCAATCTACCTACCTAACTCGCTATCAATCTACCTACCTAGCTATGAATCTACCTACCTACCTCGCTGCCAATCTACCTAGCTACCTATCGACCTTGCTACCTATTGACCTATCGATCGACCAATCGACCTTGCTACCTATTGTCCCATCGATCTTGGTACCTATTGACCCATCGACCTTGCTAGCTATCAACCCATCGACCTTGCTAGCTATCGACCCATCAACCTTGCTAGCTATCGACCCATCGACCATGCTAGCTATCGACCCATCTACCCCGCTAAATCAATCAATCAATCTATCCATCCATCCATCCATCCATCCATCCATCCATCCATCCATCCATCAAATGTTGGGTAAAAGATAACGTTTTGAATCAGTTCAGTAGGTTTCTATGAAGGGGGCTTGTCTCCTGCAATCAGTTGAGAACAGCTCCCAAGAGGCAACTGTCACGACACGAACAGGAAATAGATAAGTCATTCGAGGAAAGGACCAGTCGGATCTATTTCGCAGATGGATGGGTGAGCTTTGCTTGAGAAAAGAATTTATGTGGAATGACTCACCTCCTGAAATTCAAACCAAATATTTCTCTGTAACATTTTTACAGTTCATACCAGGCCATAAATGAAATAGGGGGTGTTTTCTCACAACTACATATTCCTCAAAGCACAACTTTAAGGTTTCTTGCCGCTCAATTCATTCACATGTGCTCAAAGCAACATGTTCTTAGGTGGTTACGAGCTGAATGATGGCAGCTAGCCTACATCTCAAGTCTTTAGGTTTGTCACAGTCCCGCGTATATTGCGCAATAAAAGCAATAAAAAAATAATCTGAACGTTGTTTTAAAATTACAGTACTCTTGTTCACACACTCTCACGTTTGGCTTTTTATGAGTTGACCGTATTAGACAGTACCAACATATACACCAGGGCAAGAGGAGAGAGCAATGTATGTCCCTGTGGAACATGTACCAAGCAGTAATTGATCCTGCCGGTTATGCTATCATAAAAAGACAAAAAGAAATTCTAACAAAGTGACACGCCACCTCCCCCCATTAAAAAAAATATGCTTTCAATTGTCCCATCTTTAACAACATAGAGAGCCACATTACAACATAAATAAAACAGTCCTTTTTTAAGACCGTAAACACATTTACAGGTGTTGGAGGACTTTTGAAAACTGAAAGGGCCTCTTTATAAGAAATATGTTTTTCCTTGAAAGTAATATGATCAGGAAAAAGTTGTACAAAGCATCCATTTGCCAAATAGAGAGCATCGAAAGAGAGTCAGTGAGAGAAAAAGAAAGCGAGAGAGAGAGAGGGAGACTGAGAGAGAACGCGAGTTCGCTCGGTTGTTGGGTAGATAGCTGTCGAGCTAACTAGCTAGTTACCTTGCTATCTAGCTAAATAGCTAATGAGCTAGCTACCTCGCTATCTAACGAAATAGCTAGCTACCTCACTATCTATCTAACTAACTCGTTAACTAGCTAGCTCCCTCGCTATCTATCTAGCTATCTAGCGAGCTACCTCACTATCTATCTATCTAGCTAGCTCGCTTTTCAAACAAACATAGCATAAACAAACATAGATAGCATAAAACAAACAAATAAGACATCGAGTGCACAAAAAACACCAGCCAAACTCCCTTTTTTTCCCCAAAGCCTCTTTCCTGGGTTTTTATTTTTTTGCATGTTGTCCTTTCAGCCTTGACATCTCAGAAATATCTTTTTCACCCACCCTGCTCCATGCAATCAGATGAGGTCACGGCAGTACAACAGACTCAAAGAAATGTGTTATTTCCAGTTCGATTTGCCACTAAACTTGCTCAAAGTACTTGGCTGCAGAGCTAATTCTTTGTCAAAGGAATCTGGAATGGTTCCATCAGCGTGAAGATGTCCTCTGGCTAGGGTTAATGGGAGTGAAGTGGGCTGTGGGATGCTGCACAGAATGCCTCAAAGATCAAAATAAAGAATGTGGCAGGTTGCTTTTCTCAATTTAACGTAGGGTCAAAAAGCAAGGGTCGAAAAACCACAATGATATCCTAATCTGCTAGGGTTTTCCAATCTTTTGTGTGTTTGTGTGGACGCGTGTCTACCTGTGTGTGTGTAATCTGTTCTACGCGGCTCACATTATGCTTCATTTTATCCCCCGAATCACAAATAAAGGTCACCATTTGACCTTTTCACAGCTTAGAATTGCTACAGCACGTTCGGGCCGCTGATTTGTGTTCACGCCGACACCCATACACGAATCTGACACAAAAGATGCCCGCTCACTCGCAGAAAAAGAAACAGCTCTGATCTGAAAAGATCACCAAATGCTCAATGTGTAATCCCGGCCAGATGTGCCGTGTCAGTTCTATTTTCAACCATGTTTACTCTTGAATCATAAATAGAGGACAAGACCCTTTATAAATATATATAGACTTGTTTTGATTCTGAATGTGGAAATCGGATTCAGCTGCTGCTCAGTGGAGTGGCAGTGTTATATTCCAGTGGGAAACAAGGCTGCAGGCCACCCCCAAATCTAAACGAAAATGGCTATTTGCCTTATCAGCTTGAACAGAAAGCCTTGATGAAGCAGTTTTTCAAAATAATAACATTATATCAGCATCATTGCTGACTTGCTCGCTCGATTGATTTGACCGTGTTTCATCAGTTCAATTTGTCTCACAATGGAGAATTTTCCATTTTACAGAGCTAAAATTATGAAAGGGAGGAAGTAGAAGACTACATAGTATGTCAATAAATATAAATATATAATCAGTTGGCGGTACATATATAATCAGTTGTCAGCATTGAATTAACATTTCAAAATGTCCCTTGTAACTTGTCTTGTAATCTTGTCGCCCTCAAGAAGAAAAGATTTGGACATTTCCATCTTAAAGAATACAAAAACTCACAGCCACGTCATTAAAATTTTTTTACAAATCTTAAATTTATACCGCTTAACTCATTCACTGCCATTAAAGAATGTATTTGGGAATTGAAAATATGAAGTTGAGCGCCATTCACGAATTTGTTCAAGTTTTGCTTTATCTTGTTTGGGTGCTGATAAAGTGCTGGCTATGGCCTCTGTTCATGTGTTCACTTTCCACCAGGGGGCAACATATACCATTTTCCATATTAGCGCTTTGTTCCAGCTTCAACTGTCGTGAAAGCGCTATATAAACCAATATGTATGGATTGAATTGTATTTTGGAGAGCTGCCCTCATTTCAAGCTCATATAACTCCAGACCCATGCAATTTAGGAATTAACTCTTTTTCTGATAAAAGAAGAGAGTCTAAGGTTTCTTACGCATCATTTAATATTTATGTAATCCCAAAACTCAATATTCTATGGGTCCTGGAATTCGAATGACAATGATAAACGCCCTGGACACATTTTTGCATGTCTGGCAGTGAATGAGTTAAAAACCCTTTAAATGCAACCATATTTTTTTTTTTTGTTTCATTTCAGCAAGGTGGGCCAAACCTCTCTGATGGTGTTGTTTTTTCCGCACTTAAGGTGCATCTAAAAGCCTTCAAATTTTTTCAATGAGTTAATGAGTTTATCACAAAATAGTTGTTTTTTTTTATAATGGCATCATTAGCATCTCTGAGGTCATTTCCCTTGTGAAAAGTAAACAAACAAAACAAAATGTCTAAAAAAAGGGCATAGCAGCACAGGTGCAAAAAAACAGCTATCGCCAGTCACAATGTTGTAGTGGAAGTATTATGCCTGGTGAAGAAATGTCAGCATGGGTCACTTGTTGCCACATCATCAGCTAATGATGAAAACACATTGTTGCAATCACCAAATGTCAACCTGGAGGGAATGTTTGTTCACTTGGATGCACGTGTGTGTGTGTGTGTGTGTGTGTGTGTGTGTGTGTGTGTGTGTGTGTGTGTGTGTGTGTGTGTGTGTGTGTGTGTGTGTGTGTGTGTGTGTGTGCGTGTGTTTCATTGGAATCCCTTCCTAACTCGCTTTGTTGTTTCTCCCTGCACCATTTTGTTCTGTTTCTATCCCGGCCACAGTCATTCCGCATTGGCTGCACAGTGGATAGAAAACACATGGGCAGATATCACTGGACTCGAAAACAACATGAACTTAAACCCCTTTGTTTCTGACTGTGCGTGTGTGTGTGTGTGTGTGTGTGTGTGTGTGTGTGTGTGTTGTGGTGGTTGGGGGGTCCCAAAAATGTTCTAGCATCATCACAGTGTTAAACAATCATGTTGAAATGATAAATTACCATATTTTACAGTGTATTAGGCGCACCGGCGTATAAGCTGTACCCCCAATGAGTGGTTTATTTTCAAACGTTTTTCATATACTGTACAAGGCGCATCGGAGTAGTAAGGCGCAACTTCAATGAATGAAAAAAGGTTTTCCAAATCTAATACATATGTCAAAGCAAAAAAAAAAGACACACACAATGATTTTTTTTTTTTTTTAATGATTTGACATTTAATTTTGAGTTTTATTTCTTTTCTTCAATTTCCTGCCTTTGTTTAGATTTTTTTGGTCGTTTTCCCTTCTTTTTTTCTTTTTAGACAAGCTACAGTACTTCTTTTTCTTACATTTCCTGCCTTTGTTTAGATTTTCTTTTGGTAATTTCCCCCTCTTTTTCTTTCTTCTTATCCTGTTTCTTTGTTTTTCATTTTGGAGTTGCTACTTCCTTTTTTAATTTTTTTTAATTTATTTATTTGGGATTTACTTATTTATTCTTTTTTAGGGGGTGTTTCATTCCTCTTTGTCTTTCTTATTTGTACTAGAAAAATACATCGGGAGACGATTAAAAAAATGCTGAGCGAACGCTGGCGCGTGTGGCTGCCGCTGCTCACCCACACAGAAAAAAAAACTAATCCTGTGACTGCAAAGTGACCTTGAGAGTTTTGAAAGGCACTTATAAATGAAATAGATTATTATTATTATTATTATTATTATTATTATTATTATTATTATTATTATTATTATTATAGGTTTTCCAAATATAAGGCACACCACACTATAAGGCGCTACAGTAGAGGCTGGGGTTACGCACTACTTCTACTGGGGGAAATGGATTCAGTGGCTGCTGACAGTCATTGCGAGACCTGTTATGCCTCAATATGACTTCACATATAAGGCGTACGGGCGTATAAGGCGCAGGGGATCGAAGAAAATGAAGGCTTTTGGGTGCGCCTTATGCACCTGAAAATACGTTAGTCTCTTCTTTTCATTTCGGCTTTTCCCTTCAAATCTTCCATCTTTAGAGGTTTGATCCGCATGTTGGAAAATACGGTAGTACACTTGTGAAAACAAGTAATAAAATTCAACGGCTAGTTTTCTAATTGTGAATCTGAAACTGAACGTTACTGTCTTGACACGTGGAGAATTTTGACTTATTGTTCCAAGGCCCGCGGGCCAGATCATTTTATGTAGCCCACGAAAGCAAATCAAATGTTATCCAAAGTTTAAAAATCTCATGTGTAATAACTAAGAGACATATTGTAAGCATTTTCTTTGAACAAAACCCTTCAATACAGTCACTTGAAAAATAGTACAAATGTTATTGACGAATGTTATTTTGGTGTCCTAACAGACCTCCAAAGGAAATGGTGACGAAGATGTGGCCAAGGACAAAAATGTGTTTGACACTTCTGGATTAGGGCACTCTCCATGTCGTGATCAGTGTGCGAGTATTCCCATGTGCAGTTACCTGAGGTGGCGGTTGTGACTGCAGGTAAGGACTCTGGTTCGGACCCGCAGGGGTCTGGTGGGGTGGACTGAAATAGGGCGGAGTTCCTTGCTGGCTTGCCTGCTGCTGATGGCTGTAGCCGGCTATCGCTTGCTGACTGTACGGCGCCACCTGCCATAAGAGAATACGTGGGAATTACAGACGCTGCCCAATTTAATTTGAGTTACGAATAACGGTACAGACTATATACAATATAGACAATATTTTTGCGGGTACAGTATGTCGACAATGTTCGGCCAGAGATGCTGTAAATTAGATTTCGTATTGTACGTCTCTTTCCGGCCGAGCTCGCTTGTGATTGGCTGCTACACACACATTAGGGGTTTCAAGGGTTGGTTGTTTACACGGCGGACACCAAGGCTGACCAATCAGCGCCCAGCCATGCTGAAGTGCAAACGAATTCAGGCCCCGAACCGCCGAGCTCATTTACGATTGGCTGCGTAGAGTACAGTATGTGGGCGGGGAGGAAATCCCTTTTCCCAGGTGATGCTCCCAGAGGATGTGATGCATAACAAAAAGTAATGGCTGCTGGCACGTAATTCAGTAATTATGTGCCAGCAGCTTCAGTAATGGCTTACTGAAGACCCAAGGATATATGTAGTGGTACGACAGTCGGTGTGAATTTATTTTATGACTGTTAGAGCGTCTGTATTTCATACTTCCGCGTTCAGTGTTTGACTTAAACATACAGACACTCTCCTACTTATGAACATTCGAGTTACAAACTATGGTAAATACAAACATTTTTGGAGTAACATACATGTAGTATTCTCTCTAGTTGTACATATATTGAGCATATATCTTATCAAATGTTCATTTTTTCAGTACAAACCGATACAGGTGACATTAAACAAGCCTTAAACATATTTATATCAACCTTAAACATACTTATATAAGCCTGAAACATGCATTCCATCCAAAATATAACACTGAAGGAACATACGAACGAATTCACCTTACGAACGACCGCTTGGAACGTATCTTGTTTGTAAGTTGGGGGGTGTCTGAACATTCCATACAAAATTTAGCACTGAAGCAACTTACAAACAAATTCACCTGAAGAACGACCGCTCGGAACATATTTCGTTCGTAAGGTGAGAGTGTGCAAATTAATGGGGTCAACATTCAATTGCAATCAAAAGGAGCGACAAGTTAGCTAGAAAGTACAGACTGCAGAGTGAAGCACTATGTGGTGTGGCGGTGGGTGATATCAGGAAGTGATTGATTTGCAACTTCAACTATGATGGAGGAATAACACGCGCACACACACACACACACACACACACACACACATGCACACACACACACACACACACACACACACACACACACACACACACACACACACACACACACACACACACACACACGGGCTTGCCTCCATTTTCCAATTCATGTAAATGTCCCTCGGCTAAAAGATCTCAATTTAGCAATGCTGCGCCAACGACGGACTCCCACTAGTCCTGTGCCTAATGAACTTCCACTGTAAAAAAAGAGCTCGAACACAATGTTCTCTCGCTCGCCAAATGTGTCATCCTCTTCAAATGATCTCCATCTTGGATCGCAGCTGGGATGAGTTAGATGGGATTGTACGTCGCGCCCGTCCTCGGCCGTCGTAATGCTAATGAGGGACATGAGAATGAGTCGGGGCCTCCCAGGGAGTCGGTTGCCAGACGTCACCGCTTGGATTTCACGCCGGTTATGAGAGAACATGACAGGAAGACTGGCACGCATTCAAATGCCGTCTTAATCCTCGTCATTTGTTATGACTACAGACACAGCCAGGTGCTCCTCTCAGGATTTCTGCCGAGTTGTGGTTTGTCTCTCTCCCACGCTCGCGCAGACATAACGCACGATTCGAACAGATGACTAAACATCATTTACAGCTGGCGGTAAAGTAATATGACAAGCACTTTTCATGTCATATTTTTTCCTTCATGTCATGACTTTTTTTTTAATTTTTATTCCAACGTTAACTCCTTCCAAACAGCAGCCCGGCGGCCAAAGCCTCGTTAAAAAGTCGGCTGTAAGTCGTGGGTGGCGCAAAGCTCATAGTTCACATCCACCTCCATGAGATGAAGCCTGAAAGGTCCTCTTAAATCTTCTTTGCAAAGAAGGGAACACCCAGAATGATTCACAATCATGAGCGCAATGTCAGAACGATGAAGATCAAAAACAGGTGCTGCACATTTGTAGTTTTATCGTGAATGATATTAGCGAGGAAGTCAGCTCGTAAAAGTTTAGTTTCAAGTAATGGCCGGTGTGAAATGCGGTACGGAGTGAGTGGACCACTGCGACAAATAGAGATGCATTCATGTGAAATAGTTGTGAAGAAGAATTCATTGTGGTCAAAAGGCTTTTTTTGCTCGAGGAGCCCGGAATGAGAATTGTCGCGGCTTGAAATTGAAGCGGATTTACATGGGACAGGAGATGTGAGGCAATCTCTTTTCGTCAATGGGTGCTACAGCTTCGAGTTTGCTTTCACCATTTACTGTATCTTGTAGCAAATGTGCACATTTCACCATGACGTCTCTGATCCACTGGTGAACAGGACGCTTGGATTCTTTCCTCTTTCATCTAGAACTGCTTCATACAACAAAGAGGGCGCAGAAAGTGCTTAAAATTGATTGACTGTCTTTGTGTTGTGTCAGATTATTTGTTATTTTGTTTTTTTTTTTGTTCTTTTGACTTCAAGATGGCGCAGTGAGAGTGGCTGACTTTCCAGCAACTCCTGTATTTTGTTTTTCTACTTCTTCCTTTCCTTTACTGCTGTGAAATGTACATTTCTCCCCTGCGGGACTAATTAAGGCTAATCCAATCCAATCCAATCCAAAGAAATCCTCCATGGACGTTGTTACAATGATGCTTTCAATTGAGATGATTGGGCAATACGGAATACATTCCACTTCAATGGGAATCTGATGAGAAAGGACTGGTTAGTGTAGATAGAGACGAGTGTGTGTGTGTGTGTGTGTGTGTGTGTGTGTGTGTGTGTGTGTGTGTGTGTGTGTGTGTGTGTGTCATGCACATTGTGGCATTAGGCCTTCGAGACAGACAGGGTGAGATCAGTCTCGCTGGCAAAGAGGTTAATAGCATGGCCTTGCTCGTGCCAACAGCTCCGCTGGATTCATTACTGCCAACCAGGGCAACGTACCAGAAACACACAAACACACACACACGTTTGTGAAATACACTTTACAGATGTAATTATGATTGGGTGACACAAATATTTGTTAAGAAAATACACTAACCTCTATGTTGTTAAAGTGCTTTATCAGTGTCTGAAACTCATGACAAAAGGTTAGCGGACACCAGGGCAGACCACTCTGAAAAGTTGCCTGCCCCATTTTTCACAACTTGAAACACAATAAGACGATTAATCGCAAAAAAATAAAAACATTGTTGCGAAGTAGTATTAAATTAAGGAAGTACCGACCACAAATGCTCCCTTGCTTAATTTATGGTAAATATCCCTTGCTGAGGATTTTCCTCCAGTTGGAGCAAAATCCAGTCGTTGTGCACACTCCAGTCGTGTTGCACAATGCAATGTTTGCATTACGTTGTCTGTTAAATGCCACGTGGACTCCTCTTTCTAAGCGCCTTTCAAAACGAACGTTCATTTGGCAATTTGCATATTCTGCACGGCAGCCAATCAGAAGCTTGTTTTGTGCTTCGGACTATACCGTGACTGTAAAGTGTACTTGAGAGTTTTGAAAGGCGCTTAGAAAGAGGAGTCCACGTGGCTTGTTGTGGTTTGCTTGTAGCTTTTGCTTTATTGAATAAAACAAACATTTGATTTGAAATTAATCTTTTTTTTTTCTTGAAGAAGTTGTCGGCCACCTGGGCTGAGACGTTTTGAGAGTTGTACGCCCGACGTAAAAGTTGTATGCCCCGGGCCTCTGGGCAGACGTTATTTCAAACACTGGCTATATAAATCAATATGTATTGTATTGTAACTGGCGGGTATCTGGTTATTGGTTGCCACGACAACAAAAATATAATTTATATATACTTGTTGTTCTGTAAAAGTGTTTAATGTCTATATGTGAAACGTTATATGTGTTTTTCTAAAAAATCGTCTTTGATACTTCATTTATAATGTTTGTCATTGTCACTTCCGCTTCCGTGTCAGGTGTTGTAGATAAAAGCGAGTACGGCGAGACAGACGGAACGAAAGTCTCGAGAGAGAGACACAAGGAGAGCGACCGCTAGATAGAGAACGAGTCTCAAGAGAGAGACTCAAGCAGAGTAACGAAAGTCTCGAGAGGGAGACACAAGCAGAGTAACGAAAGTCTCGAGAGAGAGACAAGCAGAGCAACGAAAGTTTCAAGTCTACGTCGTTTATCTACTTTCGGTTAATAAGGTGCACACGGTACATTATTAATTTCCTTATTGACTGAATGTTTTGTCGAACTTATTATAATGTTGTTGTTTCAATGTTCTTTATAGTTTTCACTGTGTTCAAGTGTTTCACAATTGACCGGGGTAAACATGTATTGTAATATCAATTTACATTATCAGAATCAGAAAACCTTTATTCGTCACACAATGGGGAAATTTGCAGTCCACAGCAGCAATTTGAAAGGGGATGGGCTTTGGGGGGGGGGTGAAATAGAAAAACAAGATATTCTAAGCAGAGTAAAATAAAAATGTCAACTGCATACTGTAAATGTGCAAACCCGTTTCATAAAAAACTGTACATAGTGCAAGTATCAAGAAAGGCATCTTGATATTAAAACATGTTCGCTTTCATACAAGTCCATACATCCATTTTTTAAATTTGGTTTATCCTTACAAGGATCGCAGGAGGTGTTATGTTGGAGCCAAGATTTGAGCACTCTGGAAGTGTACACGAATATAGAATCCGGTGAAAAGGACAAAAAAAAAACATTTGATTCAAATGTCAAAACAGTGATCGAACCCACAATTGTGCAGATAATCTGACACATTTCTGCCTTTCCCTCCACTCAGGTGCAGCTTGGCAGACTAGATCGTGCTGCACTCTACACGTCTTGGCATGTACACAATGTCAAATATAATGAAATGACAACGGATGTTCAGTGTGACATGACATAATACGCATGCTGTGAAACAAATAATTCACCATGAACGGCAAAGAAACGCTATGAAATATAAAAAGGCCAAGAGATGAAAACATTTCAAACCTAAGAAGAACTCAATCATAAAAGTCGCAACAAGTGAATAAAAACACAGCTTTGCCAATAATAACGTCAAATTTTTGCTTTCCTCCAAGAGACCATTTGAAAGTCATAACAACATACAGCTCGTAATGAAATTGAGCCATTGATCAAAAAGAAATAAAGCCGGCAAAAAGGCGATAAGCCAGGCAGGTGAACGACTCTGCAGGTCACTGCTTTCGAATAAAGCAATTGACCTATCGCGAAAATATGCGCACCAAGTCTCGTCAGTGAATGATTGTTGAACACAACTGCCAGGTTAAAGATGAAATAAAAGATGCTTGAGACACAACGCTGGGAAGAGAGGAAATAGATGGAGAGCATGTTGACTTCTATCGTGCACAAAGTGATGTCGGATATGATAAGGCAGCGATACAGTGACAGTGAGATATGTGAACATAATGAGGGAAGAAAAGGAGATGGAAGCGAGAGCCCGGCGCAAGGTTGAGGGCAATGTGTGGGGAAAACAAATAAATGTGAGGATGCTTTTATAAATAATAAACGCCATGAATGTCAACCTCGAAAGGCCACTTTAGTTTGAGGGTGTGCATGAGTACACATACAAGTAAATACGCATTCCCTGGCCACATGGCCACATGCGCAGTTGACCGAGATCCAAAACAAACAAAAAAAAAAAAAAATACAACAACAATACTCACTTTTAACTCGCGCGGTAACGGTTTCATTCATAAGTCATGCTGATGAATGATTATGGATTCGCCTTTATTAGTCTCGCACTTTTACATTTCACAGCAGCAAAGTGATGAAAATAAGAGGAGAGGAATGGAAGTAGTCGAAAAACAAAATACAGGACTATACTGTTCCCCATTTCCGTAGTACAGTGAGACCTCAACTTACAAACACCTGAACTTACAAACTTTTTGTCTTACAAACGTCAAATTTATGAAAATTAAACCTTATAATAGGCACTATTTTCATAATACACACCCACCACGGCTGGCGGAGTGATCTTCGGCGGAAGCACACGACCGAACAGCACCAGAGGTTAAGTTACCAACAGTCCTCCTGACTCTCCTTCCATAAGCCATCAACGACCATCAAAAAGGTAAATAAAACTTTATTTTACAGCACAGTTTATTTCTTTAATTACAGTCCTCATGTAATGCGCCTCTCTTTCCAAACAGCAATTCCCTTTAACCTTCGACCTCCAACGCCATTCCATCAGGCCATAAATGACCATCACAAATGTAAATAAAGTGACTTTATGATACAATGCAGTGTATTTCTTTCATTACAATACAATAGCACATTTATTATACATAGAATAAGGTATGTTGTGTGTAGTTTTAAGGCTTATTTAGTTGAAAAGTATATTTTATGGAAACCCGGGAACGGATTATTCCCATTTTAATGGTTTCCTATGGGATTTTTTGTTTGATATACACACACTTTTCGCCTTACACATTCTGTCTGGGAACCAATTAAGTTCGTAAGTTGAGGTCTCACTGTACAACAGTAAAATAAATCAGTCTGACAATTTGACATATCCACTCGTACCTTCACGTCGGTGACAGAACATCAGTTCTGTTTTTTTTAGACCGCAGTCAGCCCCAAACAACAAACGCGTGAAGGAGGATTTGCATCATCAGCCTCATGATTAAACATCAGGAAACGAACAAGCGCTCATCACCGTCCTTACACTCCCCTTGATGCTCCGCACCGCCTTTTGATCTGACAATCTTTCCTTTTCCTATCCTCGTACTTGGAGGAAAGGTGTTGGGCGTTAACTCTTCAAGCAAGAAAGTGTCCTCGGAAGAGGAACATGAGCCTGCGCACCAAATCAGATTAACCAGGCACAGACTAATCAAGATGGGGATATTGTATATACAGCGTATTTACATTTATGTGTGTGATCAAGTTGAAGTTGTTATAATTGTAGTTAGCCTGTCTATGAACAATACATTAAAAAGGATTTGGTCATCCATGCCGCTTGAAGACCTGCACTTATATATACAGACACGACAAGCCGTACATTTTCTTTTTGATTTTTTTTCCTGGCAGTGCATGAGATTGTAAATCTGCATAGTGCAATTTCACGGCAAGATCTCCACTTGCGGATGATGTGATTTTTTTTAAGCATGGTCCTGAAAAAAAAGGTTTTATCTTTTGTTTCATTCGATACAGTATCATATGCTAATCATTTAAAAAAATCACTTGTTCTTTTTGGATTGTAACCTTCGCGATGAATGAGGCATAATTGGTCAGGAAATACTATACTGAAGGAGAAATGTTCGAGAAAAATGTTTTATTTCTCTAGCTATCCAGCTATCTAGCTATCTATCCATCTATCTAGCTAGCTATCTATCCATCCATCCATCCATCCATCCATCCAGCTACCTAGCTAGCCAGCTAGCTATATTTATCATGTTTTATATAATATCATGTTTGCTACTATTTTGAGAAAACAAAACAGATATATTTTACAATCACCCAAACATTTAATAATTAATCTTGTTTGAAAAGTACAATGAATCATAAGATCTAACTATCCAGCTATCTCGCTAGCTATCTATATATCACGTTATCTATTAGCTATGTATTAACTAGCTAGCTAGCTTTCTATCTATTTGAGTTATTTTCGGGTTGAGCGAACGCTGGCGCGTGTAACTGCCTCTGCTCAAGCACAGAAAATCTTATCCTGTCACTTTAAAGTGTCCTTGAGAGTTTTGAAAGGTGCATTTTAATGAAAAGTATTATTATTATTATTATTATTATTATTATTATTATTATTATTATTATTAGGCAGAATAAAGTTGTCATGTTGAATGCAAACCAAATGCCCCTATAGTGAGTTTAAACTGCCTTTCATATTATTCAATGTTTCATTTGCCTTTATTTTAGTCACCTATAATGCAAAACAATTCAAATTTTCTCCTTTCATTTTATTCAAAATGTTCAGTGACTTATCTTTCACAATTTTTAAAACATAATTTCTTCCTGAAGAAACTAGTTTTCGACGATTTTGTGCGTGTTGTTTTTGTGTAGCTACTACTTACTATGTCACTGAAAGTAGACCAATACTCATAACCGATATTTTTTTTTCAAATGTATCTATAATTGAGGACACATACACAGCCCATAGAATAGCATAACAAAAATCTAATCTAGAGCATTTTTAAATAACATTTTATGAAATCATATTGATTCGATCCCTTTCAAAGTAGCTCCCATTTCTAAAAAAAAACAAAACATTGTTCTCATTCCTCCCTTGTTTCGCTCAAGGTCAAATCCTTGTCACATTCACATCATGTGGTAGATAAAAGAAGTGTGTCACGGATATTTTATTGCTTGATCGCTTTGACTTGTGCTGCCTCTGCTGTAAAAAAAAAACCCAAAATAAATCAAAAAGGAAGGAGCTTTATGCTTATTATGTGTTAATGCTCTCTGCGAGTCAACTGCAGATTTTTTCCAAGCGGCTCTGGGCCCTTTGCCATCGACTCCAAATGTTTTCGCTACTAAACTCGTGACGCCAATCAGAGGCCAAAAGAGACACACCGGTTGGCTGTGAAGAAAGAACGTGAGAGAAAACAGTGAAAGAAAAAGAGATGTGAATGTCAAAAATGGTTCTGTATGCGAGATAGAGGCAGTTTGCAGTGTACAGTTGCACCATTTAAAGTTTACTTTCACTTATTCACTGCCAGACATTTGCAAAAAAAAATGTACACTCCAGTGCCAGTGTTTTTGTCATTGTCACTTGAATTCCAGGACCCACATAATACTGAGTTTTATAATAATAATAATAATAATAATACATTCAATTTATTGGTGCCTTTCAAAAGTATCAAAGACACTTTACAGTCACAGGATAAGAAGAAAAATGTTTTTTCTGAGTGAGCAGCGGCAGCCAGACGCCAGCGTTCACTCAACCCGGAAGTAACGCACACATATTTAACGCTTAACTTTTAACGCAGAATTTCGACTTTTAACTCAAAATTCCGACTTTTGACTCAGAATTCCAACTTTTAACTCATAATTCTGACTTTTAACTCAGAATTCTGACCTTTAAATCAGAATTCCGAATTTTAACTCAGAATTCCGACCTTTAACTCCGAATTCCGACCTTTAACGCAGAATTCCAACTTTTAACTCAGAATCCTGACTTTTAACTCAGAATCCCGACGTTTAACTCAGAATTCTGACTTTTAACTCAGAATTCCGAACTTGAACTCAGTATTCCTACTTTTAACTCAGAATTCCGATTTGTAACTCAGAATTCCGATTTGTAACTCAGAATTCCGACTTGTAACTCAGAATTCTGACTTAACGCAGAATTCCGACTTTTAACTCAGAATTCCGATTTGTAACTCAGAATTCCGACTTGTAACTCATAATTCTGACTTTTAACTCAGAATTCTGACTTTTAACTCAGAATTCCGACCTTTAGATCAGAATTCTGACCTTTAAATCAGAATTCCGACTTTTAACTCATAATTCTGACTTTTGACTCAGAATTCTGACTTTTAACTCAGAATTCTGACTTTTAACTCAGAATTCCAACTTTTAACTCATAATTCTGACTTTTAACTCAGAATTCTGACTTTTAACTCAGAATTCCGACCTTTAAATCAGAATTCTGACCTTTAAATCAGAATTCCGAATTTTAACTCAGAATTCCGACCTTTAACTCCGAATTCCGACCTTTAACGCAGAATTCCAACTTTTAACTCAGAATCCTGACTTTTAACTCAGAATCCCGACTTTTAACTCAGAATTCTGACTTTTAACTCAGAATTCCGAACTTGAACTCAGTATTCCTACTTTTAACTCAGAATTCCGATTTGTAACTCAGAATTCCGATTTGTAACTCAGAATTCCGACTTGTAACTCAGAATTCTGACTTAACGCAGAATTCCGACTTTTAACTCAGAATTCCGATTTGTAACTCAGAATTCCGACTTGTAACTCATAATTCCGACTTTTAACTCAGAATTCTGACTTTTAACTCAGAATTCCGACCTTTAAATCAGAATTCTGACCTTTAAATCAGAATTCCGACTTTTAACTCATAATTCTGACTTTTGACTCAGAATTCTGACTTTTAACTCAGAATTCTGACATTTAACTCAGAATTCCGACCTTTAACGCAGAATTCCAACTTTTAACTCAGAATCCCGACTTTTAACTCAGAATCCCGACTTTTAACTCAGAATTCCGACTTTTAACTCAGAATTCCGAACTTGAACTCAGTATTCCTACTTTTAACTCAGAATTCCGATTTGTAAATCAGAATTCCGACTTGTAACTCAGAATTCCAACTTTTAACTCAGAATTCCGATTTGTAACTCAGAATTCCGACTTGTAACTCAGAATTCCGACTTGTAACTCAGAATTCCGACTTGTAACTCAGAATTCTGACTTGTAACTCAAAATTCCGATGAGGACTAGTTTTTAGGACTACAAAAACATGATGAACGAGGTGTCGATCATTTGCTGTGTAGTCAAGAGAATCACTGCCACATCCCCCACAACCGAGCGGTGACCTTTTACTTGGGCTTCCACCCTGAGAATAACCGATTCGGATAGTGGATGGTAAACATGTCCACCCCTTGCTTGCTAACAATTAAGCATGAGACTAGCAAAAAAGAATTACCTGTACATGGACTGCGAGCTTATGAATAACATGATTTTTTAACTGATTCTGAATAAAAATTAAAAAACAGCAACAAAAAAGAACTCCAAACTGAGAACGTTTTGCGGTTAAGGGACACTAGCTTCCATGCAGTTCTAATGATAGCTTTGTATTGCTGGCACTGTTATTTTACCCAAGTTCATTCTTTGTGACTATTCATCACAACTCCTGATGGGCCTTGTTGTAGAATTGTGCTTGTGCACATTAGTGAAGGGGCTCAGATTTGGTTAGCGTGTGGAGGGTGACAAGGTATGTTAAGTGAGGCTACATCCTAACCTTGGTAGCAGTTTCAAAACTGCTAATTCTCCCTCTAAATAAAAAAGGTGTTTGAGTAATCACAATTAAGTCAACTGTGAACTTCTGGGAAGTTTTTCCTGAGCCCGCAATGAAAAGAAAGGAGTGTCAGCGCAGAGCTCCGATGCGTATGCGGAACTGCGGCGGCTTGGAATTGAAGCGGATTTACGTGGAACAGGAGATGTGACACAATCTCTTTTCATCAATGGATGCTACAGCTTTGTTTGCTTTCAACATTTACAGTAGTTTGTAGCAGACATGCATATTCTATCATGACATTTCTGATCCATTGGTGAAAAGGACACTTTGATTCTTTCGTGTTTCGTCTAGAACTGCTTCATGCAACAAAAAATGGTGCAGAAAGTGCTTAAGATTGACTGACTGTCTGAGTCTTTTGTGTTGTGTCACATTATTTCGTTGTTTTTTTTTAACTTCAAGAGTGGCTGCCTTTACAGCAGCTCCTGTATTTTCTTCTACTTCTTCCTTTCCCTTCCTCTTCCTTTCATAACTTTGCTGCTGTGAAATGTACATTTCTCCACTGTGAGACTAATAAAGGCAAATCCAATCCAATTGTCTAAAATTTGTTTTGATGATACTTTTTCATATCTCCGCTCTGGCTGACTTGACCTGTGTAACCATATTTTAAATAGTCAGGATGAAAAGTCAGATAAATTGTCATTGAGGAAGAAAAAAAATGGATAATCCCCTCGCAAGGCACAGACTTTCTTTCCCCCTTTATTTTCCACGCTCCCTCCATCTGGATCCACTTTCATCTCCCTGCTCCTTTTATCTCATCAATAGACACATATAAAGCGCAGAAGGCAGGGAGCCGCGAACACGCGGCGCTCAGAAACACGCAGCTTGTGATGTTTTACAGCGCTTGCCTGTATTCAACACTAAACTATATTAAATCCTAACATCAACTCACTTGCCTGGGCAAGCGTGATGAAGCTTGCAGCTGATGCAACTCATGCAAGACAGTGAGAGAGGCTTGTCTTTGAAATACATAACCCACTTGCTTCTATGATCGTAGCTTAAAATAAGAGGATATGCGTGGCAGTTTGTGAGTCCAATTTTGCCCCCTCCGCCTCCATCAAAACACATTGAAAAC
This sequence comes from Hippocampus bargibanti, assembly GCF_051943395.1. Lineage (NCBI taxonomy): Eukaryota > Metazoa > Chordata > Actinopteri > Syngnathiformes > Syngnathidae > Hippocampus > Hippocampus bargibanti. The sequence continues at coordinate 8,044,911 of NC_142742.1, read as the reverse complement.
AAAATGGAGAATCGTGAGACTTTTAAATGTTCCCGCCACTGAGGCGGTCCTCCAAAAAGCTTCCGCGGGCTGGATGTCACCAACAATAGAGTACCGTATTTTCCGGCGTATAAGGCGTGCCCAAAATCCTTCATTTTCTCCTCAATCGCCGCAGTGGAAAGCAATGCGCTCTGGCTTTCCCGTATATATTTATGCAGACGAATTTAGACAATGTTGTTATAATTTTGCTTCTCAACACAGCAATAATTTGCGATCCATTGCAGAATAGATCATTTGAAAAACATCTGAGAAAACCTAACATATTTTCCTATGTATAAGGCTCACTGGAGTATAAGGTGACGTTTTCCCAAATATAATACATAAATATACCAAAATTTTCCAAATGTAAGGCACACCACATTATAAGGCGCTACAGTAGAGGCTGCGGTTACGCACCACTTCTTCTACAAAGGGAAATGGTGGCTACTGACAGTAGTTGCGAGACCTCAATATTACTTTATATATAAGGGTGTGTAGGTAATTTTTTGAAGAAAATGAAGACTTTTGGGTGCGCCTTATCCACCGGGAAATACGGTATTTCATAAAGTGTGTGTAACACTGTTCCCAAATCTATATGCCGGAAGTTGCTCTCACATTCCAAATGGTTCTTTTGCGTTGCAATCATGTGTGCTCATGATGCATGAAAATAACATATTTTCCGGTGTACAAGGCGCACCCAAAGATGACCCTGCGCCTTATATGCGAAGTAATATTGAACCACAACAGGTCTCGCAACTACCACTAACTCCATTTCCACCATGGAAGAAGTAATAATAACATTTCATTTATAAGCGCATTTCAAAACTCTCAATGACACTTTACAGTCACAGGATATTTTTTCTGCGGGTGAGCAGCGGCAGCCACACGTGCCTTTGTTCACTCAACCCGGAAGTAACATAAAGTGCAAAAAAACTAACAAAAAAAACTAAATAACATATAATATGACAACACAAATACACAGAGAGTCATTCATTCTTCAGCACTTTCTGCATCCTCTTTGTGACATGAAGCAGTTCGAGATGAAAGAGGAGAGGATCAAAGCATCCTTTTCAGCAGTAGATCAGGGACATCTGGTGGAATGTGCACGTCTACTACAGGCTAAATGTTGAAAGCAAACACGCAGCTGTAGCATCCATTGACAAAAAGAGATTGTGGTGCGTAATGCCAGCCTCTACCGTAGCACCTTATAATGTGGTGTGCCCTATATTTGGAAACCTTTTATATATTTATATATTATATTTGGAAAACATGTTTTTCATTCATTTAAGGTGCTCCTTTTATAGTCTGGTGCGACTTATACATTGGAAAAGACGGTAGTTGGTTGTCAACGCTTGGTGGTATTTACGCAGCAGCAACTAGCTAGCTAGTTACCTTTCTATCTATTTCAGTTACCTCTGAGTTGAGTGAACGCTTGCGCGTGTGGCACCCGTTGCTCACCCACAGAAAAATCCTGCGACTGTAAAGTGACCTTGGGAGTTTTGAAAGGCGCTTATAAATGAAATGTATTATTATTATTATTATCAATATTTACGCAGCAGCAGCTAGCTAGCAATGAGCTTCAGGTCAGCAAGTGACGCCTCCATAAAATGCTGGATGTTATTTGTTTATGTTTCAACAATACACTCATCTGACTGAGTTTTGACTTTAACTTTTGACTCTCTTTCATCGGTTTTATTGAAATAAATAACATCACTTAAACTGAGTAAAACGGTAGGGATCCTCACCCACATTTTTTTCACTTAATAGCCATATAGCATTGGCTCAAGATTACGTGTGATTGGCTGAGAGCCACTCCACAGTCAAGGGGTAATAAAAGTTACAAATGAGAGCAGGCTATTAGAGCCATTGATGTGCGTAGGCTAGCTTGCTAATTAATTGATTCTGAAACTTCATCTATTCCGCAGCCAGAGAGGAACCTTTAATTAATCAGCCTTATTTCAAATTGCTGTCCTCTCTTCTTTCAGCCTTTCCCCGCTGTCCATTTTCAATCCCACCTTCACACCCCATCACCGCACCCGTGCCGCAACCCCCTTAATGTGCTCTGTAATTGTGAAGGGGAGGCATGTCGGCAAGGAGTGCGGGTCTGAGTTTGAGGAAAATACTCAGTGTGTGACCGCGTGGATGAGATGGGTACTTTAAACAGCAAGCATTCAATATTTCAAGAGCCTTTCAAAATGGGAGGGGCACGGCCAGGCTGGAGTGGTCCCCTTTGTAACTTCTTCACTTCTACCCCCCCCAACCCCCCCGCCCCTTCCTCCAGCATTCCCAGCAAAGGGGCTGATTTATTGGGGCTTTCCAGTCATCGGTAAGAGGCTGCAGCCATCGCTGCATTAACCCCAGAGACAACCCCTGCACCCGGGGGCCCCTAAGTGCTTCCAAGTGGCCCTTACCCACCTTCCCCTCCCCAAATGGTGAGGAACTCCACCTCCCCCTTACCAGGCGCAATCAATGTCGTAAATTAAGCATCTCTCTCTCTCTCTCTCTCTCTCTCTCTCTCTCTCTCTCTCTCTCTCTCTCTCTCTCTCTCTCTCTCTCTCTCTCTCTCTCAAGTCGATATTCCAAGGATGATGTTTGGACAGGAGAGAATTTTACAAACGGGATGTAATCTATGACGCAAAATAAACAATAAAATAAATTGTCCATGTTCAAATCGAACACAGAGTACCCGGAGAAAACCCACGCTGGCACGGCGAGTTCATGCAAATTCCACATGGTATCTCCGCACCGTGTGTAACAGACATGCTATTTCCTCGACACCGTTGTGCCTTACTTAACTCATTCATTGTCATTGCCGAATTTATTCGGGAATTGAAAATATGGCATTGAGTGGCATTCACCAATTAGTTTGGGTTTTGTTTTTTCTTGCTTGGGTGTTGAAGCGCAGGCCAGACCTCTAGCAGTGTTTTTTTCTTTTCCACAAGGGGGCAGCATTTCCCTTTTTTCCCATGTTAGTGCTTTGTTCCAGCTTCAGCTGTTGGTCAATCGCTATACAGTGAGACCTCAACTTACAAACACCTTATCTTACAAACTTTTTGTCTTATAAACGTCAAATTTATGAAAACTAAACCTTATAATAAGCACTATTTTCATAATACACACCCACCACGGCTGGCGGAGTGATCTTCGGCGGAAGCACACGACCGAACAGCACCAGAGGTTAAGTTACCAACAGTCCTTATGGAAGGTGACTCTCTTTCCAAACAGCAAATCCCTTTGACCTTCGACCTCCAACGCCATTCCATCAAGCCATAAATGACCATCACAAATGTAAATAAAGTGACTGAATGATACAATGCAGTGTATTTCTTTCATTACAATACAATAGCACATTTATTATACATAGAATAAGGTATGCTGTGTGTAGTTTTAAGTCTTATTTAGTTGAAAAGTATATTTTATGGAAACCCGGGACGGGTTATTCCCATTTTAATGGTTTCCTATGGGAATTTTTTTTGAGATACACACTTTTCACCTTACACAATCTGTCTGGGAACCAATTAAGTTCGTAAGTTGAGGTCTCACTGTATAAACCAATATGTATGTGCAGACACTCCCCAACTTACGAACTTGATCCGTTTTGAACGGTCGTTCGCAAGGTGAATTTGTTCATAAGTTGCTTCAGTGCTATATTTTCTATGGAAGGGCTTTAGGGCTTATATAAGTATGTTTAAGGTTTATATAAATGTGTTGAAGGCGTGTATAAGTACTGAAAAATAAACAATTAATAAAATATATGCTCTATGAAGATATGTACGTGTACAACTGGAGAGAATACTACATATGTTATGACAAAAATGTTCGTATGTACTGTTGTTCGTAACTCGAATGTTCGAAAGGAGGAGATTGTCTGTAGTGCATTGGATTTTGGACAGCCACCCTCATTTCAAGATCATACAACTCCATACCCATATAATTTAGGAATTAACTTTTTTCCTGATGAAAGAAGAGTGACATTGACAAAAACCCTGGCACTGGGGTGGACACATTTTTGTACCGTGTCTGGCAGTGAATGAGTTAATAATGGCATCATGTCACAAAACAATATAGGAAAGAAAACGTCTTATAACTATGGATATATAACAAGATTGTAGAACCCTGAATGAGAGGGGAAGGGGTACTGTTTTTTACTGAGTGATCATGGCTAAGATCTCTGTCCATGCTTGCCTGTCATTACTGGATCAAGCCAAACAACCCCGGAGAGGTTGAGCCAAATGTAAGCGAGCTGCAGAGTTGAGAATGTGTCAGAACACGTGTACGACGGCATGTCCGATCATGCGAATATTTGCACAAGTATATGCAGTACCTCCCTGGACAAATATATCGTCTAGCATTGTGAGACCTCTCGACCACATGTATCAAACTCAAGGTCCAGGGGCCAGATATCATATCATATTATATGGACTGCGAAGAAAAATCTTCCTAAATACAAGCAAGCAAATTGCTTGTACTTTTAATAATGCTAAATACAGTAAAGTCTCGTTATATCGATATTCAAGGGAGTCCGAAAAAATATCGATATAACCGGGACTATCGATATATCCGACCCTGTTTGCATGTAATTTTCTCCGTGCGTGCATAGAAATAGTATCGATATAACCGGGACTATCGATATATCCGATATCGATATAACGAGACTTTACTGTACTTGATTTATTTTTAGCTGTGATTATTTATTTATTTATTTATTCCCATTCCCCTATGTAGTTGAACGTTTTTTTTTGCTGGCTTATGAATTCACAACGTGTAATGCATCAAAGTACAGAATCTCACAAAAATACTCCACATAATTGACTCATTCACTGCCAAACGATGTGCAAAAATGTGTTCACTCCATTGCCAGGGTTTTTGTCATTTTCACTCAAATTGCAGGACGCACAGAATATTGAGTTTAAGGACTACATAAACATTCAGTACAGCGTTAGAAACCTTAGCCTCTCTTCTTTCATCAGAAAAAAAGAGTTAATTCCTAAATTAAATTAAATGGGTCTGTAGTTATACGAGATTGAAATGAGGGCGGCTGTCCAAAATACAATGCAATACATGCATATTGGTTTATATATCATTTGAACAACAGCTGAAGCTGTAAAAAAAGGCACTAGCATGGACAAAAGCTAAATGCTGCCCTCTCGTGGAAAGTTAAAAAAATTCAGAGGTCTGACCAGTGCACTTTATCTGCACCAACAAATTCGGGAATGGCGCTCCACGTCACACTTTTCAATTCCTGGATATACTCAGGAATGGCAGTAAATGAGTTAAAAGTAAATAAATACATGAATACAGAAATAAATAAATGTAGTTACTGTGATGAAATTAAATTATTTGGACGCTATCGACAACGTAACACGTGTCAAGAAAATGAAGGATTAAGCAATTTACAGTACCGTACCTCCCCCTCTATTTGATGTTTTGGAGCCATTTATAAAAAAAGTAGGGCTTAATTTTAACAGGCTTTAATCATCATGAAAAGCAGAGGACCTTTTGTCCATCCACTAAACCCCGCAACACATACACAAACATGCGAGCATGTGAGGTAGACACATATCGGCGACTGGTTGCCTGGCAACATAGCAGCGTGTTTGGCAGTGACAAGCCAGGGGTCTCAGCCCTGCGGCGCAAAGCATCATGGGGGATATTGTTGCCAATAGAGCCGCGCAGAAGATAGCAAGGCTGAGATCCTGAATCGTCTTTTCAATGTGTGACGGCAAGATACGGTCGGTGCTATATAAGGGTCCTCTCACCGTTGCTACAACACACACATTTCCTGCATCATCATTAAAAGTCATGTTGGCAATCGATACAAACTAACCCCGCCACCTGCTTCTCCCAGAGGTGACCTCTGACCTCGTTTCTGTAGGTGAGGCTCATTAGTCTCGTGTGAGCGCGTGGAATTAAACCTGCTCCAAACTCATTACCGCGAGTCTCGATTCTAGCCGCTGCAGTCGTGCAGTCAATGCGGCGGCGGTGGTGCTGCGTTTAAAGGCACTAGCGGATAATTAGAAACTTTAGAAGCGCAGTTCCCATGGCTATAGCTGGAGTGAACGACTAATTCTATTTGAACTAATTACGTTCCATAGCGCTATGCTATGATTGCTATGCTGGCGCTCAGCCTCCCCTTATGGAATACGCTGGAGGAGCTCGACGTGAAATAGTGCAATGGGTGTGTTTTGGACTCTGCGAGGAATTGAATGTGTTGGACTCAATGAACACGTCGTCCTCAGCATCTCATCTCCTGCTGGGTCAGAGATCTACGCAATGTCATCATGGAAGAGCCGATGATCATCAGAGGCGGATTGTCAGAAGATATATTCGCTTTGGGATATTTAATCAAGAATGTTTCTGGGATTAATTGTTAAAATAATTATTATGTCGTATTTTCCGGTGTATGAGGCGCACCCAAAAGCCTTGATTTTCTTCCAAAAGATGACCCTGTGCCTTATACGGAGATGCGCCTGATATATGAAGTATTATTAAACCACAACAGGCCTCGTAACGACTGTCAGCAGCCACCGACTACCATTTCCCCTTGTAGAAGAAACCGTGCGTAATCCCAGCCTCGACTGTAGCACCTTATAACATGGTGTGCCTTTTATTTGGAAAACTTTGATGTATTTAGATACGTTTTAATTAGTTAAAGGTGCGCCTTATAGTACAGTGGTACTATAAGTACACACGGCCAATGAATGGTATCTGCTCCAATGTGTTTTATACACCGGAAAATATAGTACTTTTTTAAGGGGGGGTGACTTTAAGTTAACACGTTGAGCTACATTTTGCATCATACTTGTATTCCTATGGACACTGATTGTCACCTGGGGTGATTCTTATTTTGCTGCGTATGATGTTTGCTTATCTAGCTGGCTAGCTATCTACCCAACAACCTAGCAAGCTAGCAATCTCTCTCTCTCTCAGTCTCCCTCTGTAACTCCCTTCCTCTGTTTCTGTCTAGATGTCTTATTTTTTAGTTTTATTTTATCCATGTTTGTTTATGCATCTAGCTAGCTATCTAGCTACCCAACAACCTAGCAATCTCTCTGTCAATCTCCCTCCCTGTCTCGATGGCTTATTTTTTTAGTTTTATTTTATCTTTGTTTGTTTACGCTGTTTGTTTATCTATCTAGCTAGCTAGCTAGATAGCTACCCAAAAACCTAGCTCGCTAGCAATTTCTCTCTCTCTTTCTCTCTCTCTCTGTTTAGAAGCTCACTTGCCTCAGTGTGAGCTGTCCAAGTCTGATGGAACCGACCAAGCTGTCACAGTAAATAGCAACCAACGACAGCGTAGGACACAGTGCACCTCCCTTGCTCTCTTACACACAAGCACACACAAACACACACACTCAATCCAATCCAGCAAGAAGCTTGACTTCATTCCATAAATGTGTCCGCAAAACCAAAATAGGATTTAGCGTATGACTCAACACAGCAAAGATAAATGCATTCGTGTCTCCATCGCAGGCTTCTTGCATTGCACAAGCGTGGCCTCGACGTTTGTGATGTTGACGACAGCATCCCAAATAGAAACACAATTGTCGATAAAAAGTGAGCGGCGCGTAGAAATGCAAAATGAAACGCTTTATCGAGCATAGATAACGGGCCAATGTACATTGAGCATCACTTCAGCCCCAATAGAAAAGTGAGCGCAGGCTACCATATACACTGCTAGGTAATTTAAACCTTGTCTCAAATCGAACCTATAAAGCCTTCAAGGGAAAAACAATATATAGATGGTTACGGCCTGATAACAACCACGGATGTCACATTTATGCTTTTTTTTGTTCAGGAAAAAGGGAAAAAAAGCTTGCTTGAAGGTGAAGCATTGCATAAAACCACATCGGCCACAAATAACTACCATTAGACAACTTTAGCATCAAAAACATAAATCTTTTCACGCTCACCACATCATGTGTTGTACTTAAATATATTGAGAAAGGTAACACGTACTCCCCTGTCTGAATGAAGACAGATACTGTTTCAATGAAGAAAAGGGCCTCCGGTGACAGACAGTTGGAACCACAATTTTTTTCTTCATCTTGGAATAGTGGTAAAAAAAAACAAAAAATAAAAAAAAAATATATATATACAGTAAAGTCTCGTTATATCGATATCGGATATATCGATAGTCCCGGTTATATCGATACTATTTCTATGCACGCACAGAGAAAATTACATGCAAACAGGGTCGGATATATCGATAGTCCCGGTTATATCGATATTTTTTCGGACTCCCTTGAATATCGATATAACGAGACTTTACTGTATATATATATATATATATATATATATATATATATATATATATATATATATATATATATATATATATATATATATATATATATATATATATACACACACACGTATACACATATATACATATATGTATATATACGTATATATACATATATATATATATATATATATATATATATATATATATATATATATATATATATATATAATATATATCATTGTCGTCAGTATAATCCCTGCGATATTGATAAAGTCTTTTTTTAAAAATTTGTTTAGTCTCCCCAATGTATTGCTCTTTACAATTTTCATTTTTACAATATATTGAATAAACTACATTACTTTGTTTTTCATTTGGTAGCCTATCTTTTGGATGCACTAATTAAATTTTTGCCTTGAAGTGTTTATCGGTTTGAACCGATACTGGACAGTACGGCTATATATAGGGCTAAAACTACCAGCAAAAAAAAAAATGTTCACTGGCGAAGCCTCTTGGATAACAAGTGAAACGTCCGACACCTTCAAAGAAGTACAGATGACGGCTGAAGAAACCTTCTCATCGATGGACCACTCCTGTACGACTGAGAGCTTACACAGACTTTATGATCATGTTATAACGAATTCAAGATGGCGTCGCTGGAGCGGTTGTTTTCACAGCAGCTCCTCTACTTTTCTTCTATTTTCCAGCTTTCATAACTTTGCTACTATAAATTGGAAATGTCTATGTTGTGGAACAAATAAAGGTTTTCTTGTACAAAAATGTGTCCACTCCAGTGGCAAGGTTTTGGTCATTTTCACTCATATTTCAGGACCCAAAGAATATTGTTGTAGGACTACATAAACATTCAATGCAGCGTAAGAAATCAAAGACACTCTTCTTTTATCAGAAAAAAAGAGGTAATTCCTATGTTATATGGGTCTGAAGTTATCTGAGCTTGAAATGGGGGCAGCTGTACCAATGGCAAATGCTTCCCCTTCGTGGTAGGGAAAAAAAAAACATTGGCAGAGGTCTGACCAGCGCTTTATTGGCATCCTCCGCAAGAAAAAAGAAAACCCGAACAAATTCGGGAATGGTGGTACATGTCATATTTTCAATTCCCAAATAAATTTGGGAATGGCAGTGAATGAGTTAATATGTCCTATTTAGAAAGACGTTTGAAGACAACTACTCCTCTTCGACAGTGATGAGTAACAATGAATGGAGGGCCCACTTTCGCTATGTCAACATACCTGCTGCTGAGGATACTGCATGCCGCTCATGCCCAATTGGCCTCTTCCCGGCATGCTCATTGGATAACGATGCGAAGGAGGCGGTGTATACGGTTGGCTGGGAGGGTAGGGTCCACCCCCTGGCTGCGGTGGACCTGAATATGGATTATTGGCCATGCCGTAGAGTTGCGAGCGCTTCATTGCCATGAAGTCCATGGAAGAAACCTGCGGAGGGTAAAGGAAACTCAGGAATTTCAATCACCCCAGTAATAAAACCATTTTGTATACTGCGTGTCACGTTTTGGTTTGAGGCCAACAGGTGGCACTGTAGAGCCCCGCCTGCAGCTGCACAGGAGTTGGTTTTAATCAGTGGCAGTTAAAAGGACGGCCGGCATGACCATTCAGTGTCAGGGCATTGTTTATTTCACCCCGTCAGGCTTGGATCATCTTATCATGTTTAACTCAAGGTTTCATTTACTACTTTGGACATTTTTGTTCTGATGACTTTGTTGTTTGGGATTTTGTTCCTGCTGACTTTATTTAATACAAATTGTCAAATACACCCTGATCCTCCCTCCTGCCTGCTTTTTTGGGATCCACCACCATCACCACCTTGCAAATTCTGACACCCTGTCACCTGAAAACATGACAGATAAGTTGTCCACTGGAGCCACCATTGTGCCTGAAAGGGTTAAATAGTGCACATTCTATTTTTTTTTAGGAAATTAATGCAACCATTTTTTGGTATGTTGCAGCCTTTGATATCAGTTGGTTCAGTGCGCACCCTCTAAAGCACGTCGCCAAGTGAGGTGTGCCAAACGACATGCTCATTAGTGGTCTTAAATGCATGTCTGCAGATCATAAATGAATTACAAATAGAATTACGACTATTTTTCATAGGATATAAAAAACGGAATATAAATACCGGACTCATAATTTAGCTATCTATTTGGCTATCTAGCCATCTATCTATTAGATGGCTAGCTATCTAGCTAGCTAGCCAGCTATCTGACTGGCTACCTAGCTATCTATCTATCTAGCTAGCTGGCTATCTAGCTATCTATCTATTAGCTAGCTAGCTAGCTGGCTTTCTATATAGTGAAGTTCTACGGGAGGGAAATGGAGTCGGTGGCTGCTGACAGTAGTTGCGAGACCTGTTGTGGCTCAATATGACTTCACGTATAAGGTGCCGGGTTATGTTTTGAAGGAAATCAAGGCTTTTGGGTGCGCCTTATACACCGGAAAATACGGTAATTAAATCATAATCAATCTTTATTATTGGATTGGATTATCCCTTATTAGTCTCACAGTGGAGAATTGTACATTTCATCGTAGATAAGATATGAAAGGAAGAGGAAAGGAAAGAAAGAAGTAGCAAAATGCAGGAGCTGCTTGAAAGGCAGCCACTCTCGCATCCTTATAATGCGGAAAAAAATGTTTCAATGACGCTAAAAGGGGTTTGAAAGTGACAAGGAACAATGGCAATCACGAAAAAAATAGCCTCTCGCACACACCGCAGACCAAAAGGCCCAATTATCACTTGACAACACCGCCAAACTCACTTGCTGTTGCTTACAGCAAAGCGGCACAAAATAGTAATTCGACTGTTATGAATTATAAAATAAAGGAACGGTTTCAAGCAACAAAACGTCTGTGCTTACTTCTATTGTCCTGGCTGACAATGGGGTCTACAACTGGCCTGATTATCCCATTTGCTCTGGTATCACCTCATCAGCATAACTAAACCTATGTTGCCTAAGAAGTCTGTTGTACGAATGAACCAAATTGAACCTCGCCCCACCATGGCGATTCAGTGAAGGGTTTTGCTGTTTTATGAAAATAGCTTCTTTTACTCCCCTTTCAAACCATCTATTTTCTTTCGCTAAGATTTTAACCTCATTGTCGTCAAATGAGTGGTTGCTAGGTTTTAGGTGCATATGAACAGCCGATTGAGGCTCACTAGTATTATCCCTGTGATGTTGATAAAGTCTTTTTTTGAGAATTTGTTTCGTCTCCCCAATGTATTGATCTTTACAATTTTCAAGCAACAAAGCAATTCAAGTTAAAATCCCTGGAGGGATTTACAAGGTAGTCAAGTAGTCAAAGTAGCAGCTACCCAAAAAGCACTTGCAAGAAGCGTCATCAATTCATTTCATGGTGAGTATTTCAATGTCTTTTTAAGGAGGGAGGTAGCGGGATAGGATGGGGGTGAGTTTCAGGGGAGTCTCGGTGAGACACTGGAAATTTTGGGATCAATCCAGGCTAATCCGTCACCTGTAGCGACGTGTTTGTATGTCGGCCGGGCAGATAATGACGACTTCCCAGCATTTCCCTTTTCTCCTTTTAAGCTTTTCACCCTTTCGTCTCACTGTGTTGGATCATATGTGATTCATAACATTTTGTTCCTCCTGTTCCTTACACACGCTTTCACTTCTCTCATCTCCGCTGAGCAAAACACACACATACACACACACATACACCCCACTTCACCCCCTAACACACCGCTGCCAACTCCCTCCTCCCCAGCTCAATATCACCTTGTCGAGTGTAGAGAAGAAATTGCCACTGCCTCATATTGCCGGGCTAATATCAAGACGACATGTCAGGGGATGGAAGCACTTTATTCAGCAGGTTACGTGCCAGACCATTCTGCGGTCCGCTTTTTAAAGTGGTTTTGTCTACTGAGGCAAGTGTTTGAGCTATTTCGTAGGGCGAGTAAGAAACATGTGTGCAAAAGGGTGTTTGGGTAGTGAGAAGGATGGTGAAAGATAGCCAGGAAAGGCGTGAGGAGAGAACACAAGGGGGGCCTGAAAGTTGTTTCGCAGCACGGAGGTGTTTGAGGCGAGAGAGGATTAACTTGTAAAGGTCAACACGAGCACAATTTCACAAAACAGGAGAAGAAAAAATGAGAGGAGGCCGTTGTGTTGAGAGATGCGGTGATTCGAAGCTTGGCATTCTGCTATTTTCTCGTAGATGCAACAAAACATTGGTTTGAACCATCAATGAGATTGTCGATCCTTGTTTTCCAAAATAAAAGCATATTTTTAACTCACTCGCTGTAAGATGATGTGCAAAAATGGGTCCGCTCCAGTGCCAGGGTTTTTGTTATTTTCACTCAAATTGAAGGAGCCACAGAGTAGTAAGGTTTAGGACTACATAAACATTCAATGCAGCGCAAGAAACCTGAGACACTCTTCTTTCATCAGAAAAAATACTTAATTCCTAAATTATATGGGTCTGAAGTTATATGTGATTGAAATGAGCGAAGCTGTCCAAAATACAATGCAATACATACATATTGGTTTACTTTCAACCTTTATCTTCTAGCAGACATGCACTTTCCACCATGACGTCCCTGATCCACTGCCGAAAAGGACGCTTTGGTCCTCTACTCCAGGGGTGTCAAAGTCATTTTTTGCCGCGGGCCACATTGCAGTTATGGTTTCCGTGATGAATTTGGAGAAGCCATTAGATTGTTTAATCCCCTCCACATATTACATATAGAGCGCACAACAAATTAATGAATAACTAGTTTTCAAATTTGAAATCAAGAATAATGACTGTTATTGTGATATACATCCAAAAACTATGACATTTTGGTGAGGATTTTAGCAAGCATCACGGAATTTCACAAGTTTGATTTGCTTCCGCGGGCCGAAAAAAATGATGTGGCAGGCCGGATTTGGCCCCCGGGCCTTGACTTTGGCACCCGTGATCTACTCGGTCATCTAGAACTGCTTCATACAACAAAGAGTGTGCAGAAAGTGCTTAACTTTGAAAGACTGTCTGTGTCTTTTGTGTTGTGTCACATTATTTCTTATGGTTTTTTTTTTCTTGTTGTTGTTTTGACTTTAAGATAGCGCCGCAAAAGTGGCTGCCTTTCCAGCAGTTCTGTATTTTATTTTTCTACTTCTTCCTTTCCTTTCCTCACTTTGCCGCTGTGAAATTCAAATTTCTCTACTGCGAGAATAATAAAGGCTAATCCAATGCAATAACTACTCAATCACATACATTACATTTACCCAAACTAAACCTACCAAGCTATCATGGCACCCAGCAACAACCCCAAATGTCACACAGTTCACTCGCTACATCGCCGCTCCACTTGTAACAACAACTGATCCAACGCTAATAAAATAAAATCCCTTCACACATCTGAAAAGGGAACAGCAATATCTAAAAATGCAACGGAATCAGAAAATAACTTTTGAGTTTTGGGAATGGAGAAGTGGATGCTCGATTAAATGCAAATATGCCCACACGTTGGAGTGAGGATTTGTCAAATAAAGCGTCTGCAGTGAAAGCGGACACATCTTTCCATCTTCCTCCGTGTGACATTATCAAAACAGCCGGATGGCTAACTCTCCTCCTACCCTCACGACTGGTTCCACGAAATGAGATTTTAGTACACTGAAGGCTTCCTTGAGATATGCTCAGCGATTCCCTCAAAGCGCAGGAAACATTTCTTGACAAATTGAAACGTTGCTTTTTCCTCCCCTAAGAGAAATGAGTGCACTTAGGTGGGGGGGGGGGGTGACATGAACAAAATCAGGTTTGCGCAAGGAGTGCTCTCTATCTCTCTTTTTTCGCTTGCATTCCCAATTTCATGTTTTTTTTTTCTTTGCAAAACAAAGCTATTATACAGAACATGGTGAAATTACTACAGGGTGAAACCTGCTAAATTGCTTTTTGGTGTTCATTCGACAATAGTTTTATTTGAGAAAAACACATTTTATTCCTTCACGCTTTAATGTGGCGAGTTGTTCAAAGTCATGTGGAATAGGAGACATGCTGGGATGAAACAAGACAGAAAAAACTATATTGGCCAGTGTTTCTGGTTTATATTATCGTGAATGACTGTATTGTTATGAAACAAAGCGGTAAAAAGACAAAGGCGTTTGAAAATAGGTTGCGGCGTTTGTCCTTCACACTAAATCATCCCTTATTCGGCCCCTGTGTAAACAAACACAACGTGTGTTTACAAGTAGAGGAATAGGCCCGATTTCTGAGCTGGATGTAAAAATGGCGAAACATCCCCTTTGCATTCCTCCGGAACATTCTACCGAGACTAAGCGATTATGCTAAAACAATAGAATAATAGTAATCATCACAATTACTGTGACTGATGTTGAAATACAGGCGAATAAAAGATTAGGTATTGATTTTAGAATGCTATTTATTCAGTGAGAGCAAAGGCCAGGTTAAACAGAATTTGAAAGGACAACCAGAAAATAAAGAAGACGCTGGATATATAATGGCAAATTAAAATACGAGCGAGAAATAATCATAAATAAATAAAAAAATCAAGGTGTAATGTTGCAGCAGTGCAAAACATAGCCTCTGGGGGCAGTGTTGTGCACACATTTAGAGCAAAGTAAGAAGGTACAGTCGAAAAATACAATACTATTCAATACTTCTTTTCCTTTGGGCTTTTCCCTTCTAGAGGTCGCCACAGCAAATCAGTGTCCTCCATCTTCAGAGGTTTGATTCACATGTTTTTTGTAGCCAAGCTTTTACGTCGGATGCTCTTCTTGACACAACCCTCTGTATTTATCCGGGCTTAGGACCGGCACAAGAAGACTTATGTCCCTTTGTGGCTACAGAACAAGCAACTCGCTCAGTAAAAGGCTCCCAAACACAAAATGGTCATCAGCACAGCAACATTAAAAAAAAAGCAAAAACTATTTAATATATATTGATTTATATAGCGCTTTAAGAAATGCTTAAGCTGTAATATAGCACTTAACGTGGACAACTATCATATACAAGAAATAAAACAGTCACAAAGAGAGTAGAAAGTCTGAATATGCACGTTTAGGAAGAATATAATCATTTTACATCATATATATCATCTTATATATCTGCATGTATTACATTAGCACTTTTCGTCTTACAAACTTCAAATTTCTGACAATTAAACCTTATAATACGCACGATTTTCATAATACATACCCATCACGGCTGAAGTGATCTTCGGCGGAAGCACATGACCGAACAGCACCAAAGGTTAAGTTATCAACAGTCCTTATGGAAGGTGACTCTCCTTGCATAAGCCATCAACGACTATTAAAAAGGTAAATAAAACTTTATTTTACAGCACAGTTTATTTCTTTAATTACAGTCCTCATGTAATGTGCCTCTCTTTCCAAACAGCAATTCCGTTTGACCTTCAACCTCCAACGCCATTCCATCAAGCCATCAATGACCATCACAAATGCAAATAAAGTGACTTTATGATACAATGCAGTGTATTTCTTTTATTACAATACAATAGCACATTTATTATACATAGAATAAGGTATGTTGTGTGTAGTTTTAAGGCTTATTTAGTTGAAAAGCATATTTTATGGAAACCCGGGAACGGATTATTCCCATTTCAATGGTTTCCTATGGGAATTCTTTTTTGAGACACACACTTTTCGCCTTACACACTGTCTGGGAACCAATTAAGTTCGTAAGTTGACGTCTCACTGTACCGTATTTTCCAGTGTATAAGGCGCACCCAAAAGCGTTCATTTTCTTCAGAAGATGAATTTTCGGTGTATAAGGCGCACACAAAAGCATTCATTTTCTTGCGCTTTATACATAGATGTGAAGTAATATATGTGAACTAATATTGAGTCACAACAGGTCTCACGAGTACTGTCAGTGGCCACGACTCCATTTTCCCATGTAGAAGTAGTGCGTAACCCCAGCCTCTACTGTAGCGCCTTATAATGTGGTGTGCCTTATATTTGGAAAACTTTTATAAAATTATATATTATATTTGGAAATCTTTTTTCATTGATTGAAGGTGAGCATTATAGTCCGGTGCGCCTTATATCTGGAAAAAGTTTGAAAATCCACCATTCATTGGGGGTGCACCTTATACTCCGGTGCACCTTATACACCGGAAAATATGGTATACCTTGTATTTAAATTCATCATATGTGTATGTGATTTTATTTGTCTGCTTAGTTTTACAATAAAGTCCAACCGGAGTGAAAAAGGAGGATAAACATTGTGTGATATAGTTTAGTCACAAAGTGATGGGACATTATCACAATAGATGTTGACATGTTGTTTAAAGAAAAATAGGAAAACTACAGATTAAAATGAAACGAAACAGCATCGTGAAAAGGATAAAGTAACCGTAAAACAGAAAAAAAGCAAAATGACTAAATCCTCCAATACAATACCTAATTCAAAGGACGTCTTTCATTGAGTAAATGGGAATATTGATTTCCATGGATACAACATAGATAGATGATCAACCGTCTGGGGGGGGGGGGGAACTAAGCTACAACGCTAATTTCCAGTGACAAAACTTGTGTTTCAATTTTTTTTGGGGGGTTACATATGTTTGAATCAGTACCGTAGTCTTCCTGTAACCTTCATAATGTTTCTTTATAGGCTACAAGCTGCTTTATTGAGCAATAGCTACTTCAGAAATGGTTTAATCCTCCAAAGAGCTATTCATTGGGCTATTATGTCGTCTTATTGTACCTGGCAGTTTAACACTATGTGGAACAAGTATGCTTTTCCTCTTGGACAGCTCTATAAAACCATTTCAGGTTGAGTGTTTAAAATAGTCCCCCTGAAGCCAATGATTTTTAACATTACAGCTACTTAAAATGAGGCTAAAAAACACCATACAAATGTTGATCAATGTCAAAGATATACTTTTGAAAAAATACCCATATTTCAACTTGTCAAGCATGAAAATATCATGTTTGCTACTGTTTTGAGAAAACAAAACCGAAATATTTTACAATCAACCAAACATTTAATAATTAATGTTTGAAAAGTACAATGCATTGTAAAATCTCACTACCCAGCTATCTAGCTAGCTATGTAGCATCAAAAATGTAGCTAGCTACATAGCAAGCTATCTATGTGCTATCTATTTACCATCCATCGATCGATCTATCCATCTGTCCATCCGTCTATCTATCTAGCTATGTATTAGCAAACTATTAGCTAGCTAGCTTTCTAGCTATCTATGTCTTCTCATTCTTATTCTTGTCATTACTAATAATGTTATTATTATTAAGATATTGTTAGTAACGTCAAATATGCACATTATCCTACATTCCAATGGGTTACCAAAAATAGCGATCAAAAAACTCATGAAAGACATCCACATTAACATTATCCAAATTCACTTTTTCTTGACCTAAACTCCTGGATGCCATTACATGACAATGATAAAAACCGATGCAAACTCTTGATTCTCGATTCCAGGAAAGACCCTTAGCACACACATCCGCAATTCATCTAAAGGAAGCTAACAGCTGGCATGTTCTAAATTTAAATATGATATGGTGATGATTAAATATGATCCTCAGCAAATGCTGCCTAACTTTTTTCTTGGTAATGAAACCTTTTAGCCATGTGAATGTGTGAGTAGAAACAAACAAGGATCATTATTGTCCTTGCGGATCCTCTCCTTTCTAGAGAATCAACATGCTGCAGTCAGAGTGGCCCAGTCTGCTGGGACAATCATTCTTGTCATTTATGTTATTTATTTATAACATGCAGCAAAGCACTCGCCAATTCCTATTACACGACGGCGCCTTGCGATGCTTCCGCCTGTGGAACAAAGTTGATCGTTTGAGGCTTTAAAACACGTTTCCGTTTGGGCCTCTTGTTTTAGAGAACAAAATAAAATTGGGAACAAAGGGGAAAGAAAAGATGCTAGGGGGGAGGAGAGAGAGAGAGAAAGAGAGAGAGAGAGAGAGAGAGAGAGAGTAGCAGTGGGCGGTGAGATCGAGTTCCATATTAATGTGTGCAAATTTCCTCGCTCCTGCCTACTAAGATTAGAAAAATTAATTTCATGGATGCAGAGACAATACTGATGTCATCAAGCAGAGAGCAGAGGAGCGCCGCACGTTAACTCTTCCCTGTCCCATCTCTCTTAGGGAAGAACCCGTTCTTAACTCATTCACTGCGAGGCGATGCGCAAAAATGTGTTCAGTCCAGTGCCAGGGATTTTAATAATAATAATAATAATAATAATAATAATAAAAATAATAATAAATTTCATTTATAAGCACCTTTCAAAACTCTCAAGGTCACTTTACAGTCACAGGATAAGTTTTTCTGTGGGGGAGCAGCAGCAGAAACACGCGCCAGCGTTCACTCAACCTGAAAGTATGTACTGTAGATAGAAAGTTAGCTAGCTAGCTAGCTAATAGATAGCTGTCATTGTCACTTCAATTGCAGGTCCCACAAAATAGAGTTTAAGGACTACATAAACATTCAATACAGTGTTAGGAACTCTTTTTTCATCAGAAAAAAATAGTTAATTACTAAATTACATGGGTCTGGAGTTATATGAGCTTGGAATGGGGGCGACAACAAAATATAATAATAATGATCAATTTCATTTATAAGTGCCTTTCAAAACTCTCAAGGTCACTTTACAGTCACAGGGTGAGTTTCTCTGTGATTGAGCAGCGGCAGCCACATGCGTCAGCGTTCACTCAACTATAAAGTAACTCAAACAGATAGAAGGCTAGCTCGCAAGCTAATAGATGGCCAATAGCTAGATAGAAATACGATGTAATACATACATATTGGTTTATATAGCGCTTTAACAACAGCTGAAGCTGGAACAACGCGCTGACATGGAAAAAAAGCAAAAAACATTGCCAGAGGTCTGACCAGCGCTTTATCGTGCAAGCATGAAACAACAACAAAAAAAAAAAACCAAGACCCGAACAAATTCAGGAATGCCGCTCTATGTCATATTTTCAATTCCTGAATAGAATAAATTCAGGAAAGGCAGTGAGTGAGTTAAAAAGAGAGTTTTGAGGATGGTTGGAACAAAAGTAATGAGTCAGATCGCCGGTATATCACATTAATATCCATTACGATACATAATCCAATACGATACATATAGATTTATATAGCGCTTTAATAACAGCTGAAGCTGGAACAAAGCGCTAACATGGAAAAAAGGGAAACGATACCCCCTCATGGGAGCAAAAAGCATTGCCAGAGGTCTGACTCGCGCTTTATCAGCACCCAAGATTGAAAAAAAAAAAAATCGTTCTACGTCATATTGTCAATTCCCGATTAAATTTGTGAATGGCAGTGAACGAGTGAAGTGGCCATAGGGCGAATAGCCACCGACGTGACGAAACATATTGTGTGAGCGAGCCTCCATTTTGCGCTGAAATTCCAAAAGTCCATGAATGACTTTGCAACATGTTCGAATTTAGCATCTCGGCACACATGCCTTGTTAGCAATAAAAGTCATGTAACAAATAACAGTGAGAAGCTCCAGTGCGCTGGGACCTAGCTCAAGCCCTCCGTGAGCGCAATATGGCTGCAAAAGAGCTTATCCAAAGAGAGTGCGGGAGACGGCAGTCACGGACGGAGGAGGTGGGCGGAGGTTCCCAGATAAACAGCGCATTTTTGGCAATGAGGAGGTTAGAATGAGAGGCAGGCTGAACGCGAGAGAGAAGTCCAGATAAGAGGCTGCCATCATGCAGACAACCCCGTATGCTTTTGTCTTTGGCGCAATGCACATAATTGCTCTCTCTGCTGTGTCGCTCAAGGCTGGCGAGAGGTGTGCCCTTTGCGTTTGACACCAATATTTACACCACAGACACATACACATGCTCATAATACACCCTACCCAGCCCCCCCTCACACAAGCAAAAGGAAAAGTTGCAGATCGCACGGTTCGTCACGGCCATCACAAAGACGTCATTAGGAGAAAGGGAGGAGGGATGAGGAGAAGAGTGGAGGAGAGACAGGGGAGGGACGAGAGCGGCTGCTTCATCTGTCTCAAGTGAGATTGGGGTCGAAGGGTCACCAGAGCCCTTTTCCTTTACTGAATGAGAGCCGGAGACAAAAATAGGAGGACGAGAACGGATGGGGGCGGAGGGGTGGGGGTCTCAATGACAAAACGAGATCCATCTGACATGTCTGTGACACCCCATTAGAAAATGAAAACAAATAAAAGCCAACCATGTGGAGGACACGGAGTGAGAGGAGGGATCTCAAATTTGCCAGTTAAATCTCCTTCAGATGCTATTTGATAAGGCTTGATGTATTCAAGTTGGATTTGTCACCAAATAATGGAATGGGGTGCAACTTTTACATTATAGCCATCATAACTGTGAAACCATATTAACTCATTCACTGCCATTCACAAATGTATTCGGGAATTGAAAATATGATGTAGAGCGGCATTCCCGAATTTTTGGGGGTTTTGTTTTTTCATACTTGGGTGCCGATAAAGGCAATGTTTTTCCCTCGCACAAGCGGGAAGTGTTTCCCTTTTCCCACACTTTGTTCCAGCTTCAGTTGCTGTCAAAGCGCTATATAAAGTAATATGTATGTATCCCATTGGATTTTGGACAGCCGCCCTCATTTAAAGCACATATAACTCCAGACCCATTTAATTTAGGAATTAACACTTTTTTTTCTGATGACAGAAGAGAGTTTCTAACACCATATTGAATGTTTATGTAGTCCTAAACCTCAATATTCTGTGGGTCCTGGAATTCAAGTGAAAATGACAAAAACCCTGGCACTGGAGTGGACACATTTTTTTCACATCATCTGGCAGTGAATAAGTTAAGAAGTCAAGAACAATCATTCTTTCAACTTGTTTAGGATATTGTCATGTGGAGTTTGATGACAAAAAAGGCTCCTATCTATCACATATAATCATTTTAAAATTCTGGTTAGCGAATTGGAATTTGACATGCGTGATTTGATTCTGCAGGACAGAGAAAATGATGTGGCGGGCCCGAATTGGCCCACGGGCCTTGAGTTTGACACCCATGGTGTACAGTTATATAGTTTTTTTACCTCATATTTTTTTATTTACTGGATTAAAAGGTGCACCTTCAATGAATTAAAATCGTTTTCCAAATATACATAATTCTCTTTTCCAAATACAGTATAAGGCACACCACATTCTAAGGTACAGTAGAGGCTGGGGTTACACACTTCTTCGACAGGGGAAAATGGAGTATGCGGCTGCTGAGAGTGATTGTGAGACCTTTTGTGGCTCAATATTACTTCACATATAAGGTGCACCAGCATATAAGGTGCAGGGTCATCTTTTGAAGAAAATAAAGACGTTTGGGTGTGCCTTATACACTGAAAAATACACTAAAATACCGTTGCATGCCGGACGCCGCGTAGCCCAGATGCAATCCGCTGACTTCAACACTGGGGGACCCATTTCAATAAGTGACCATGGAGGAATGAGAGGAATGTGCTCCTCGGCCCCCAGAACCATGTGGAGGGGAGCTCTTAGCAGACCAAATTAAACAGAGAGGGAAAGAGGAGGAAGAAAACGATTCGCTTCAAAAGCAATGTTCAGCGTTAATACGATAGGTGATTTGCTCAAATTACTGTATTTTCCGTACTATAAGGTGCATCTAAAAGCTTTTTTTTTTTTCAAAAGCTGATCATGCGTCTTATAATCTTGTGCACCTTATATATGGAAAAAGTTAAAATATATAATTAATTTAAGGTGTGCCTTAAAATCCGGTGTGCCTTATAGACCGGAAATATGGTACTTTGAATGATGTTATTAAAAAGAACTACTACTTACTATTTATACAGGCCTTAATCTCAAACAGTCGCAAATGGCTTAACATGGCCACAGTGGACAAGAACTCACGACACCACCAGACTTTAACGCTCAGGGAGGCAAATAAAAGACTCCAAGAAAAACTGTTGTGTGCGGGGGTGGATAAAATGAGAAACTTTTAGAAAAGTGCCTCAGATACAATATAATACAATACAATAAAATACAATACAATATATATTGATTTGTATAACACTTTAACAACAGCTGAAGCTGTAATAAAGCGCTTAAGATGGACAGCTATCATATACAGGAAATAAAGCAGTCACAAAGATAGTAGAAAGCACCAGAGAGTGAAACCAAGTTCAAGTTGGGATTCTCAATAGGGAGAATCCCGCTTCTGGGGTGACCAAGCCGCAATGGACGCCGAGTGGGCACCAATTTCACACCACATTGAACTACACAATGTTACTTACACTGATATCAAAGTCAATTTAATAAGATGAAAACATGACAAGGAGATAATTAATTAATCCTTAAGAGAGGTGCCCTCTTTCCTTCCTTGAACCCAATTGGTCAATGAAGAAATCTTCACAGCAACAGCTCTAAGTGGCGGACGCAGCTCAGTCGGTGCTGGAATCGCTATCTTTGCTAACCCAACGGTATTAAGAATAATAAATTTCATTTATGAGCGGATTTCAAAAATCTCAAGGTCACTTTACAGTCACGGGATAAGTTTTTCTGTGGGTGAGCAGCGGCAGCCACACGCGACAGCGTTCACCCAACCCAAGAGTAACTCAGATAGAAAGATAGCGAGCTATTTAGCGAGCTAGATTGATAGATAGCAAGCTAGATAGCAACTAGATAGCTAGCTTGGGCAAAAGTGTGCTTGTCCAGGTTGAATAATTATGAGCCAAGTCCTGTATTGCCAAGTGTGTTTATGAATTAACCATGGTTATTCATGATATTGTATCAGAGTAGAGTGAAAATACATAAGTGAATACTAAGTGAGCAGACCAACACAAACGATGCTAAAGGGTCCTGAGGGGGCTTTCTCTGCCATCCATTAGTCAACCCTGAAAGGCAAAGCTTAACGAGCTCCTGAGGCTGGCCATTGGGGGCGTGGGAGCACCGTGAATTATGGATGCGTTAGCTAAGGCCACAACACAATAATGCTACTACGTCTTTGTTATTCAGACTTTGATTTTTCTTAGCACCCTGAAAACAAAACAATAACAACAAAAGGGAAACTATTTCAATGAAAATGTCTTTCATCAAATAATCAATAACTACCAAAACCATTGCGCCCATAAACAACAAATTTGTCAAACTAGGTCACATACATGGTGCAGTTAAAGAGGCACCTCCTAGTAAAATAAAACAAGGATTTACATTCAGGCAGTTTGTTTTGGAGCACTGCCCAGTCCTCCAGGGTTGAACTATCCATATTTCTCTGGTGGGTGATCCATCACTTAAGGAAAACACACACACACACACACACACACACACACACACACACACACACACACACACACACACGCACACACACACACACACACACACACACACACACACACACACACACACACACACACACACACACACACACACACACACACACACACACACACACACACACACACACACACACACGCTCACACACACACAGAAATTAACAGATATCCGGAGCTCACCTGGGGCGGATATTAGATACTCATTAGGAGTCACCTGAAACAATTTAAACCAAATTGATTTCATTATCGGGCCCAGCATGACACACAATGGCCGCATCTCTGATAATTCGCCTAGGAATTAAATTTAGAATGAAGTAAATGGATGGATGGATGGATGGATGGATGGATGGATGGATGGATGGATGGATGGATCAAGACAATAGTGCGGAAAATCCAACTGGACCCTCCGCACCCTGCCCACCACATTTTCCAACTACTCCCCTCAGGCAGGCGGTACCGAGCAATGCGCACCAAATCCAGCAGACAAACTGCTTCTTCCCCCGAGCCATTAACACTCGAAATCATTGTAGCTCTAGCTCAGTACTCACTTGAACCATTGAGAGGTATCACTTCTATTAAAGGACAACCAATGTCACTTCTGGCAGCTTTTGGGTGCAACACGAGGTCCCCAGACAACACTAGTACAGCAAAATACATTGACGTGATGGAAGGACCGCTAGAATGTGTCTTTTTTACGGTCCTTTAGTGCCGTCACTAAATTTTACAAGATAAATACAGTAAAGTCTCGTTATATCGATATCGGATATATCGATAGTCCCGGTTATATCGATACTATTTCTATGCACGCACGGAGAAAATTACATGTAAACAGGGTCGGATATATCGATAGTCCCGGTTATATCGATATTTTTTCGGACTCCCTTGAATATCGATATAACGAGACTTTACTGTAGATAGATACTGTCACTAGCTAGCTAGCTAGATAAATACATAGATACTGTCGAGAGCTAGCTATCTATATAAATAGATCGATACTGTTGCTAGCTATCTAGATAAATACATAGATACTGCTGCTAGATAGCTAGCTAAATAGATAGATACTGTAGCTTGCTAGCTAGCTAGATAAACAAATGGATACTGTAGCTCGCTAGCTAGATAGCTAGATAGGTAGATATTAGATATCTAAATACATAGAGAGATAAATAGATAATGTAGCTCGATGGCTAGCTAGAGTGCTAGATATCTAGATAAATAGATAGATACTGTAGCTCGATAGGTAGCTAGAGCGCAAAATAGACAGACAGACAGACAGACCAATAGATAGGTAGGCCCCAGCTCACCTGCGACTCTTAGGAGGAAAACGGCATTGAAAATGGATGGATGGCCATATTAAAGGGATGTAGTACTGTACATATTTCCCAAGTGTGGCGGCATACCTTGACTGCGTGTAATAACATGATGGGGAGAAAAACAGGGAGGGTAAATCTCGTCAAAAAAACTTCTTATAATGAAAAAAAAATATCTCACACCAAAGTAATGTCAAAACACAAGATGCTAGTGTGTGTCTGTTTGAGAGGGAACATTCTTCAAAACGATCTCCTCCCTTAAAATTAACGCTGACAGGGAGTCGAAACACAGCTTTGACTCGCATATCTATTTTGAATGTTATTAACTGTCAGCTGAATAACAATACCATTTCAAAATAAATTTACACCGCGCACTCCGGGTGCTCAAACTTTCAAAGTTTTATGCAACTCCCGAGTCATATTTTTCCCCTGCCAAACATTTATTGAATTTCAAGGTGCCTTCCACTACGGAAACTCCGCGGAATGTAAACTTACCAAAGAGCACTTACAAATCAACCAATCAGTGAGGTTATAACACGCCGTACGTACACATGTGCCCTGCATCGGTCAAATGTAAGTATTGTCAGAGCGTGTGTGTTAGTCTGCGCATGTAGTTTGCCTGTGTCTGTGATCAGCGCGCACCATCTGTTTCCAGATGTTGTATAGAGCACAGCCAGACGCTTGGCAGGCCTTCTGACAAGCCTGTGTTCCTTATTGATAGAGGGATCACAGAGGCAGAAGAGTCAGCCATGCTCAGCTCGACCACAATATTGTCCCGTCTGCTGTTATTCATCTCAGTCAACCAGGGGAGAATGGGAGTTTGGGAGCCAAGTTTAGAACTGTCAGAAACGGGCCAAATCACAGTTGAATGCCTTTCAAACATTTGGAACGTAGAATGAGGAATGTTTTTTTTTCTTTTTATGTGACACACATGCAGCCATATTTGTGAGGCACAGCTCAGCAATTCAGAATCAGAATGAGAATAATCTTTATTGCCAAGTATGTAGAACACACAAGGAATTTGTTTCCGGTAGAACACGCTGCACTAGTATCGTTGTCAAAAAAACTACTAAGTGGCACTATACAGTTCCATTTTGTAATGTGGTTTTAAATGTTGGTGGACTATTTGAACTGCATGTTCACTCACATTTCATTATCTAGTTTTTGTAGTTTTAGCTCACGTTTCGGGGATCGCGGTAATGACGGTGGACAGCTTACATGTTATATCGGGTTAAGGTGCATGAAAGGGTGAAACGTGGAAGATTATTAAAACACTTTTGTAAGCATTCCTTGGTGTGTTCCTCTGTTAAGAAATGAGAAACAAGCACATCACCCAGTTTCCTAGGCGTGCGTGTTTTAAGTAGTTCATGACTTCCAATTGAAGTTGACCGCAAACCGGACTTCAACGTTACATATTTAAATGTCAAAAATGGTCAAACAAACCATACAAGTATAAATTCATTCAACAACGGTCTGATAGTGTTAGGCCAATATAAAATGCTAAATACCATTGGCAGGCAAATGGCAATTAGCATGCTACATGCTAGTTCAGCCCTTGTGTATCTTTCAGTAGACCTCACTGGCATTTTGAATAACCCTAACTACTGTACTGTTTTTAATTATTTAAAAAATTGCAAAGTCACTATCTATCTATCTATCTAGCTAGCTAGTTAGCTAGAAAATACAGTACATATAAAATACAGTAAAGAACATAAATATAAAAAAAAATATATGGGCCGAGAATATGTGTGCATATATATATATATATATATATATATATATATATATATATATACACACTATTTCTATGAACGCAAGGAGAAAATTTACATGCCGCAGGATCGGATATATCGATAGTCCGGTTATATCGATATTTTTTCCTACTCCCGAGAATATCGATGTAACGAGACTTTACTGTATAAAGAATTTCAAGGCCTTTGATAAAATAGTTTTGCAATCCACCAAAATGTTTTGTTTGTATGTTGTCAACATTGCTTTTGCTGCATTTTGCAACAAAGAAATATGCATTTTCAGACATAATTATCTATTGTATTGTCCTACAATTTAAATATAGAATAAAAGAACAACCAAGCAAATTATTCCAGAGGAAAAACATTGCTCGATTTGTTGTGTTCAGCAACATTTTAAGCCTCTCCGTCAAAGTTGTTCTGTAAAATGCCAAGCTAATGAAGCGCTTCACCTGCACATAATGGAAGCCATTTTACAACTATTTCCATCTGTTGACCGCTGATTGCATTGATGAACTCTATCCCTGACCTTCCCCAAACAGTCCCATCTTTCTTTCCAAGCTCCTGCCAGAATAATAGCGCAAGGCCGGCGTTTACGGAGGGCAAACCTATCCCCCTGGAGCTTTGATCCACTAAAGTTCAATCGTCTGCTGTTCTCGAGGGGTCAAGCAGCAGGAGCCACGTGGGGCAAGGGGGGCATGTGTAAGTGAAAGCACATTGAGGTACTCGTGTCAAGCACGCGGTTCATTTTGATCAAGGTTTGGGAAAAAAAGAAACAAAGAAGCAAATTTTAATTGTAAAATCCTAAAAAAAAGAGTTACAACAAAACTAAAGGACACACAATTAGATTTATTTATCTAACGATCCAGCTATCTAGTTGGGTATCCCGCTAGCTAGCTATTTGCTAACTATTTGCTATCTATTGTATTGTCCTACAATTTAAATATAGAATAAAAAACAACCAAGCAAATTATACAGTTCCAAAATGGAACTGTATAGTGCCACTTAGCAGTTTTTTTTTTTTGACGACGATACTAGTGCAGCGTGTTCTACTGGAAAAAAATTCCTTGTGTGTTCTACATACTTGGCAATAAAGATGATTCTGATTCTGATTCTGATTCTGATCTAGCTCCCTGGCCGGCTATCTAGCTCGCTAACTATTTGCTATATGGCTCTTATCTATCTAGCTAGCTATCTATTAACTAGCTAGCTTTCTGTCTTTTAAGTGATGCAGGGTTGAGTGAACGCTGGCTGCCGCTGCTCACCCACAGACAAAACTTATCCTGTGACTGTAAAGAGACCTTGAGAGTTTTAAAAGGTACTTAGAAATGAAATTATTATTATTATTATTATTATTATTAATAATAACTGGCTAGCTAGCTATTTAGCTATTAGCTATCTATTGGCTAGCTAACCAGCTAGCTATCTAGCTTTCTATCTATTTGAGTTACTTCGGGGTTGAGTGAACGCTGGAGCATGTGGCCGCCGCTGCTCATACAAACAACACCGTATCCTGTGACTTTAAAGTGACCTTGAGAGTTTTAAAAGGCACTTATAAATGAAATGTATTATTATTATTATTATTATTATTATTATTATTATTATTAACTGGCTAGCTAGCTATCTAGCTATTAGCTATCTATTGGCTAGCTAACCAACTGGCTAGCTAGCTTTCTATCTATTTGAGTTACTTCGGGGTTGAGTGAACACTGGCGCATGTGGCCGCCGCTGCTCATACAAACAACAACGTATCCTGTGACTGTAAAGTGACCTTGAGAGTTTTGAAAGGCACTTATAAATAAAATGTATTATTATTATTATTTAAAAAAAATCTAAAAACAAACAAACAATTGAAGTATTTTAGGGCCAGGCTACACTTTCATCAGGCAATACCTCGGCTCGCCAATGTGTCATTTCTTCTTTAATCCGACTCCTACGTCCCATGCAAATTATTCATGCCAGCAGCTAATCACATTCATACTCTTGTGTTTACTTTATGACTCTACTTTTATTCTGCTCTTTCCCCATATTTGTTGACAAGAATAAAAGCCTACTCTGACAGAATTATCCCTTCTGCACAACAAAAAATAAATCACAGCCCTTGCGCGCATCATTCGCATTCAAAGAGCACACCTGAATTATAGATGCCCCACCCCCTCCCCGCTCCACTCCAAATCCGCATCTCATTTGCATTTCCTTCGCATGTTTTTGCATGCTTGTGAGCATGACCCACTGATGCGCGCGTGCGTATTGGCGAATGGAAACCGACTCGCAGCAAAACGGGACGCGTCCCCTTTTTCCCCAAGTCTCATTTAAGATTCAATTATAATGCTCTTTAAAATGCGTCAACTTTGCGATTCATTATTTTAAGATTATCCTGACAGTAATGGGCCTCCCACTGATGCCAGCCGGGTGTAAGACTGGCTGTCTAAACCATAGAACTGCTCTCTCTATACAACACACTCACACATACGCACACCTCATCCTCCTACCGACTACCCATTTTTTTCCCTTTTATCGTTCCCAGGAGCGATTGCCTAGGGCCCGAGATTTATATAGGCCCCACGTGTCTCATAAAACAAAAATATAAATGATTAATAAAGAGTTATTCGATTTAAAACAATTACCGTATTTTCCGGTGTATAAGGTGCATCCAGAAGCCATGATTTTCTTCGAAAGATGACCCTGCACCTTATACGCAGTTGCACCTTATATGTGAAGTAGTATTAAAGGACAACCGTCACTTTTTTGTTTTTTAACTGACATCAGAAAAACGTTTTATAGCATCTAAAATACCCAAGACACGCAGTATGATATTTTTAGTCAAATGCAAAACACCAATAAAAATGACTTAAAGTGTCCAAAATCTGCAAAATATTGAGCTGCGAATTGGGCATTTTCAGAAAGTCCCGCCCCCAGTTCGTGACGTCACGCCAAGACATCTTGCATTGCTAGTGAATCAAAACAATGGCTTCAGATTCGGAGAATATGCTGTCTTGTTACACATCCAGTTGACGTCACGTACGGACTGTCACCAACTCAAAACCAAGACTTCCTGAATAGTCAGCGCGAGTCTTAAAACGTAAAATATAGCTATATGCGGTGGAATCTTTGTAAAATACGCTCAGTAGAAGTCATTTAAAGCCATTTTACAAATTATGGACACAACTTGTCCGGAGACGTCAGTTGTCCTTTAAGGCTTATATAAATAACCTGTTTTGGTTTGTACTGAAAAATAAACATTTAGTAAAATATATGCTTTATAAAGATATGTACATGTACAACTGGACGGAATGAATTTGGTCAAAAGTTGCTTCAGTGCTACCTATATTGTACCATACCTATTTTGTGGAACGTATGTTTAAGTCAAACACTGAACAGGGAAGTATAAAACACGGACGACACGTAATTACTGAATTATGCGCCAGCAGCCATTACTTTTTTATTATTCATCGTGTCCAAGGATAGAATCAACTTTAAAATTCTTCTTTATACATTTAAAGCTATCCATAACCTTGTCCCCTAACCTTGCTCTGACCTTCTTCAAATTTCTATTCCCTCTCGTTCTCTCAGATCCTTTTCCTCCCTCCACCTCTGTTTGCCCCCTTGGCCGTCTCAGCACGATGGGGGGACAGGGCTTTCAGCTGCTCTGCCCCCAAACTCTGGAACTCACTTCCTCCCAACATTCGTAACATCAATTCTCTTCCCACCTTTAAATCCCATCTCAAAAACCACCTATTTAAAATCGCATTTTATGTGTAGCTCTTTCTCTTGTTTCTATTTATACCTGTATTTTATTTATTGTATTCCATTTGTGATTGTATTTATTATAGTACCTATGCTTGTCTGTGACTGTAAAGTGTCCTTGAGAGCTTTGAAAGGCACTTAAAATGAAATGTATTATTATTATTAATTATTATTATTCTTATTATTATTACTATTATTATTAAAATCTAACTTATGGAATCTCTGTCCGAACATTTTTCGACATACCCGCAAAAATGTTCGTATTTATCGTTGTTCGTAAGTCGGGTAGCGTCTGTAACTGCAAAAAAATGAGGGATTGGAGTACATCTGTGTCACTACCCTCGATACAAAATAAACTCTCCTTTGCATCCATGTGAGCCCTTTTTTTCACCTCCGCTGCCTTCTTAGCCGTGTTACATTTGCTTCCTTGAGGTTTCCTTTGCCCGGGTTACTTTGCATGGCGCTGTGATTTTCTTTTGCGGTTGCTGCGCAATTGATATTGCTTCAATGCGGCGAGGCTGCATTTTATGAGCCACCAGGGCCTTCTCCCATGTCCTCGCGAGTCCCCGGGAAACGCTGACGGATGAGCCCTGCGACAGTGTGCAAACACGCATCAACACTCGCAATCATGCACAAATGTGCATACACAACCGTCTGTCACCGCCGCTGCCAGGCGTAAGTGAAAAAAAAAAACACTGCCCTCCTCCGCCCGCTTTGATTGGAGCCAAGCAAGGTTTTTTTTTTTATCCTCGCGCCGCCGCCGCCACTGCCTCAGCCCTGCATCATTTTTTTGTGTGCTCATTTCCGAAATGAATGTCATCATCCATCCTATCCCCCACTCCCCCATCACCCCTGGGCAAACCTCAAAACCGAGCACCAGATTCTGTTTATTTAAATATTTGATATGTAAGCAGTCATAAAATAAATGTCAGAAGAGGCAAAAGGAAATGGATACACACATGTGGAATCAGAGGTCATTATGGGTAATAGTCTTTGATGTATGCCGCAGCCCCCGCGGTGTAAACCCTGCCGCACTTTACCGTCACCGCGACGACCATAAAGACAATCCTGTACATGAGCCGGGGGGATGCTGAGAAAGTCATAAACAGAATGAACAGGTGAATACACACAGGGCAGTCGCTGTGTGTGCTCGCATTCACAATTGACTTTTTCCAACATTGCGTATTCCTTAAACCAGCTATTTACCAGGCATGGTGATTTGGGAGGGGCCTGCATGCAGGCAATTTGCAAAATATCGGACAAATATCTCCGGCATGTACAAATGCTTTAACTAGTGCGCTGCAAAGTCCGAAAATGACAGCAGTCCAATTGAATATGCCAGCACTGTTTTTGATTCGGGAGGTATGTCAGTGCCCTTTGACCGTCAACGCTGGACACCTCTGGGGCAATTGTGCTTTTTTTAATAATAATAATAATAATACTACCGTTCACTTTTGCGCCTGTAATTGGCAGCATTTTCACAGCCCTGCTATGTTCAGCGGAAAGGTTGGTGCTGTTGGAACTGTCATGGTTTAGAATTGAAGCGGATTTATGTGGGGCAGGAGATGCGAGACGATGTCTTTTTGTCAATGGATGCTACAGCTTCGGGTTTGCTTTCAACATTTAGCTTGTAGCAAATGTGCATGTTTCACCATGAATGTCCGTGATCCACGGGTGAAAAGGATGATTTGATCCTCTCCTCTTTCATCTAGAACTGCTTCATACAACAAAGATGGTGTTTAAGATTGAATAATAATAATAATTATTATTATTATTATTATTATTATTATTATTATTATTATTATTATTCATTTATTTATTTGACTTCAAGATGTCGCGCAAAAGTGGCTGCCTTTACAGCAGCTCCTGTATTTTATTTTTGCTGCTGTGAAATGTAAATTTATCCACTGTAAGACAAAAAAAGGCTCCTCTGATCTAATCAAATCTAATAATAATAATAGGTATAATAAGAATAAATGTCATTTATAAGCGCCTTTCAAAACTCTCAAGAACACTTTACAGTCACAGAATAAGTTTTTCTGCGGGTGAGCAGCGGCAGCCACACGCACCAGCGTTCACTCAACCCGGAAGTAATGCACACATAGCATAATAATAATCTTAATATGATAATACATTTTATTTCAATAATAATACATGTCATTTATAAGCGCCTTTCAAAACTGAATGACTGTCTTTGTCCTTTGTGTTGTGTCACATTATTTGGTTTTTGTTGTTGTTGTTTTGGCTTCAAGATGGCACCGTGAGAGTGGCTGCCTTTACAGCAGCTCCTGTATTCTGTTTTTCTATTTCTTCCTTTCATAACTTTGCTGCTGTGAAATATAAATGTCTCCACGGTTAATCCAATCCAATCCAGTCTTATCTGTATTGAACATCCCTTGATTGCTGATTGCACAAGATCAGGTGCCATTTACTGTTACTGACGCCATCCTGGCAAACACACACACATATTTCTAAGAGTATGTGGCACATGCGTTAAGGGATCCCGAAGGATTACATGGCTGACAATTTAACTCGAGATCTGATGCAAGGGAAAGAAAAAAAAGGAAAAAAAGGGGAAAAGCGAGGTAGGCAGAGTGAATAAATCAAACTGAGAAAAAGAAGGACAAGCGGCAGGAATAACCTTGAATTTCTCCTTGATGCTGAGGTGCTTTAAGAGTGTAAATCAGCAGAAAGAAAATCCCCAATTAAGAAGGAAAATAATCACAATATGTTCATCAGAGTGGATTTTTTATCGGCTTGGCATTTTAAGGTGATTCTATTCCCACACCTTTGCCTAATAAGCTCCACGGCTAAGTCAAAGTGTTCAAAGAGAGGGAGTGACGTCACACTGAGGTTCAAAGAGTCAAACACAGATTTTGCTGGCTGTTGACATTTCACCTCTGCAATCACCCCACCACCCCGTCGTAATTTGTCAGCGCGCAATAATTTCTCGGACTTTGACAACATGTGCGCAAAGGTAGACTCGAAATACACTTCAATTTGGTCTCTTCTTACAAGTGTCTAGTCAAGTTTGCACAAAAAGTACAAGGCCATAATCAGGAGAAAATGGAGCCAGCTATTGCAACATTTCAGGAAGCCGTTTGAGCAGTGGTGGGCCGTCACGGCCTGCAAGGTCTTCTCTGCTGGCCTAAAAATATCTGAATCACAGACTGATGTTAATTATATTTTGTCCATGATTTTTTATCAAATAAATCCAAAGTGTCTTTCAGCTTCCTTTCAGTGCCTTTCCCCTGTTGCGATGCTTCCAGATGTGTGTTTTCGTATTGAACCATTTAACCAATCACATTTCAACGATCACTTGTTACCAGGGTTAGAAATCTGCCTCACAATCAGTTCTGCAGGCCCTGGAGCATAAGTGTCTATAAAACTGTTGCTTTAACCAATCAGATTTCGAGTTGGCAACTCAAGGCCTGCTTGCTCTTTGCAAACTACGATTGGCTAGTCACTAGATGGATGGGATAGCCTCCATAATACCGCTAACCTGGTGAGAAAAAAACGGTTAGAAAAATGGATGGATGGATGGATGGATTCAAGTGATGATCTTCATACTTTGAGGGACAGTGGTTACTACAGTGTCTAGCTAGCTATCTAGCTACCTATCTAGCAAGCTGTATAGTTAGCTGTCTAGCTAGCTGTCTAGTTAGCTTTCTAGCTAGCTGTCTAGTTAGCTTTCTAGCTAGCTGTATAGCTAGCTGTCTAGCTAGCTAGCTACCTAACTAACTACCTCTCGAGCTAACTAACTAACTACCTATTGAGCTACCTAACTAGCCATCTATTTGCTATCTAACTGGCTATCTATATAGCTATCTAATTAGCTATCTAATAGCTAGCTAGCTTTCCCTCTACAGTACATACTTTGGGGTTGATTGAGCGCTGGTGCATGTCGTTGCTGCACACCCACAGAAAAACTTAGGCTGTGACTGTAAAGTGACCTTCAGAGTTTTGAAAGGCACTTAGAAGTGGAATTTATTATTATTATTATTATTATTATTATTATTACAGTTTATCCAGTTATCAGGTTACAGGGCACATCAAAGGGCTAATGTTATGTATGGCTGATCTGTGCTGATTTTTATGAAAATAACCTCCATTGCTTACGACAACCTATCCAAAGCGTGACATCCCAACTAGTCATCGAAATACAACAATGCCTGACAAGGCATCAACTGGCTGTCACAAGTGTCTATCATACCGCAAAGTCTGACTGAAAAGAGCCAACCTACTACTCCTGCTCTAATGCTGCAGCTGCAGGCGACATCGATCACGGTTGCGATATTTTCAGACGGGGACAGAAATAGAAAGAGAAAGCTACATTTTTTTTAAGTCACACACACATGACAGTCACATGACAAAAACCCGAGCACTGGAGTGGAAACATTTTTGCACATCTGGCAGTGAATGAGTTAATGATTTTTTTTTTCTATATGTTTTGGCTGACCATTCCGTATTGCCTATTTTCATGCTTGTACAGACACTCCCCTACTTCAGAACATTTCATTTACGAACAACGGTACATACGAACATTTTTGTCATAACATATGTAGTATTCTCTCCAGTTGCACATGTAAATATGTTTATAGAGCATACATATTTGATGAAATGTTTAGATTTCAGTTCAAACCAATACAGGTTACTTGTACAAGCCTTAAACATACTTATATAACCCTTAACCCTACTTATATAAACCTTAAACATACATTCCATACAAAATATAGCAACTTACGAACAAATTCACCTTACGAACGACCATTTGGAACGTATCTCGTTCGTAAATTGGGGATCATTGTTGAATTATCATACGTAAATACATACAATCCCAGCCACAAACAATTTTCCATGTTCCGAAATCTGGCCTATCCCACACATTCTGTGTTTACCCTCTGCCCCCTTCAGAGTTTGTGTCAGGGTGCCCTCCCGCACGCCTCACCCACTCTGCTTTTAATTACCACTAATCGTCGCCTCTCCTTTCTCCTCGCTCTCGCCATAATAGAATCATTCATCTTTACTACTTAATGAGTAGACACTGCAGTCACCGTCCAAGGTCAACCGCAACTAGCGTGAAAAGACAAAAAAAAAAAAAAAACATAATAATTTGGACACAAGTGGAGATGGAACGGTACAAAAATGAATGCTTTCCGTATTTCTGTGCTCTCTTCTTTTGGAAATAAACCCAGAGAGTGAAAGGATGAGCAATGACTATGATCCGTTGCAGTCGGCAATTTCTAACGCACCAACCACAACACGCAGAGGGAATTTCCAAGAGAAGCTTAATTACAAAACATGTTAGGCAAGTACAAACCGTCATCTGAAAACAAGACGGTTGCAGAGAGAAGAAAAATACTGCAACAATAAGAATACTGCAATAATAATAATAATACAGTAAAGATAGTCCCGGTTATATCGATACTATTTCTATGCACGCACGGAGAAAATTACATGCAAACAGGGTCGGATATATCGATAGTCCCGGTTATATCGATATTTTTTCGGACTCCCTTGAATATCGATATAACGAGACTTTACTGTATAATAATAATAATAATAATAATAATAATAAAGTTTCCATTTGCCCATGCAAATCATTATTTAAAGCATAATTCCTTTTAGCAAGACCCATTTCTGCAGGGAAGTTAAGACAGCCATTAGCCACCTCAAGTCCCATAAAACTCATAATTAACAATAAATGCTGCAAATAGGAGTCTACTGATTTCAATGAGCTGGCGATTCCCAAAGGGCAAATTATAACATGAAATGACTTTGTTGTTAGTTTTTTTAACGACACTATTAAAGATTAGGTTTTCATTACTGTTTGTTTCTGGTTTTTTTGGATTGTGCTACTCTAAACTTTACATGGACCAATGAAGAGCTTGTTCCATTCGTTATATGGATATCGGTTATATCGATAGTACTGCTTATTACGATACTATTTCTATGAACAAAAGGAGAAAATTTACACGGCGCAGGATCGGATATATCGATAGTCCGGTTATATCGATATTTTTTCCGACTCCCGAGAATATCGATATAACGAGACTTTACTGTATATTATATACAGCTATCTAGCTAGGTAGCTAGCTAGATAGCTAGATGGCTGGATAGCTAGCTGGATAGCTGGATAGCTAGATAAATAAAACATTTTTCTCAAACATTTCTCCTTCAGTATAGTATTTCCCAAACTTTATTAAGCTATTTGAAAACTTTTACAACACGGCTGTCACATCGCACTTTGTCATTTTTACGTCATTCTTCCACATTCTTCTCATCGCATGGTCAACAACGAGACACTTTAAAATGGCCACACCGGCGAGATTTCAGCGAGAACTCGATTGAGTTGATCCGCTAATCAAGGTATTGCTGCATTGCCAAAGTCAAAATATAGTCAAGTGATATATTAAGTGCCTCATTCCAGTCTCCTGCGGAGAGCAAACGCGAGCAGGCATGCGCTCCTCCGCAGTGCAGTACTGGTCAGAACAGCACAGCGGGCCTTGTGAATGGGACAGTTGTCGATGGATTATGGTAATGTGGTATTCCACACTCCCCTCCGGCATGCGTCTGACATTACAGTAACCTTTGCATGTTTAACCAACATGAACTATGGATGTTCATTGAGAAGACACACGCAGACGTGTGTGAACTAAGAGACACACACTGGCATTGTTTCACACAGAGAGGGGGAACACCATATGTTCATCCAAAAGGAGTATTGATATTCTTCAGGTAAATTAATATCACGGAGCAACAATACATTTACAGGATAAAGTTCATTGGCGTTGATGATATCAAATCGAGTTCATCCGGTTTTTTGTTCAAGGTGTGTCTGGAATGTGGAAGGCAAGTCGAGCCATATTTGGGAGCTGCTGATAGCAAGGAAAGGAGAGAATTTTATTTCAAGTTCAATTATTTTATTTTATCATTTTTCTTTCACTTTAATTTAATTTTAATTTCATTTTTATTCTTACATTTCAATTTCATTTTAATTTCATTTGACTTCATGTCATTTCATGTCATTTTTAATTTGTGATTTATTTTAATTTTGTTTTATTTTATCATTTTTATTTAATTTTAATTTTATTTTATTGGTATTTTAATTTCATGTCATTTCGCGTCATTTCATGTAATTTTATTTAGTTTGATGTTTTAATTTAATTTTATATTTATTTTATTGTTATTTTAATGTCATTTTAATTTCATGTCATTTTGTGTAATTTCATGTCATTTTTAATTTTATTTATTTTATTGTGTTATTTTATAATTTTAATTGTATTTTATGTTTATGTCACTGTTATTTTAATTTCATTTTAATTTCATTTTAAAATCTTTTTAATTTCATGTTAATTTCATGTCATTTCATGTCATTTTTATTTTGATTTATTTTATTTTTTCATTTTTTTTTATTTTATTTTAATTTTATTGTCATTTTAATTTCATTTTAACTTCATTTTAATTTAATTTGAATTTCTTTTTAATTTCATGTCATTTTCAGTCATTTCATGTCATTTTTAATTTGATTTAATTTATTACAACAGACGTACAACTCTGACTTGTTTAAATAGAGTGTGTTTATTTTTTTTGTTGTGTGTGTGTGTGTTGTATTACAGTTAATTTCAACTGGGCTGCCATGAAACACAATGTGTTCGCATGTGCACACTGACGTGGTACATTCAGTGTATTTTCACAAAGTTGGGAACTTGCCCAGACACGGTGCTTTGCGGTGTTTTTAAGTTTCAGAAAAGCCCAAATCTAAATCATAATTAAATGGTTAATAGATTACCAAACACTTATATGCACCGTGTTGTTTGTTTTGTTTTATGCTAGCACCAGATTTGACAGGAAGATAATTTGCATGTACTGTACTCCAGCAGGCTGATTTCTCTAGTGGCTATTGTTGGCGTTTTTTTTTTTCTTGAGCTGAGTGGCTTTTCTTTTTTCATTCACTTCATTTACAGCTCAGCAGACAGAGCCAACATGGCATCCATCCATGCATATATGCGTGCACTCTTCTTTGTCTCATATCGACATCCATTCACCCGATATCCTAGAATAATTTCCCCCGTGTCATTTCAAGCAGAAATTAGCCTCTTGTTTTTCATTTGTTTCTATTGTCGGCATGCACAAATGCAATTCTCTTCCTAGACAAGACAACAGTACAATGCATTGAACCAGTCAACACACAGAAACTGCGTGTGTATGAGTTTGTATTCGCTTTACAGAAAACAAACAGTGACAAAAACAAGTTGAGGGGAAAAAAAGTGGAACTTGGAAGAGAAACAACCCACAGAAGCAGACAAAACTCATTAAAAGAAGTGCAGTATATCATCTGGCCCATCCTTTCTCCTATGTTTGTCTCGCTGTGCCTCAAACATAACAGACAGTCCTTGCTAGTACTGTTTGGCTTGATATTTTTTTCTCTTTTCTTCTCTTTATTGAGCATGCAATCCCATCCTGCCAGCCTTGATTGCCTCAAACCAAACATTGGCAACACTGGGTCTGTATAGTTGTTGGGAAACAGAGGCTTACACGTGCAAAGTGGCGTATGATGGATCCCCCCTACCACCTCACACGCAGCCTATTAAAAGGAGGTTTAACAGTAAACAGTGTTGTATACTGAAAGCTATACAAACAGGCCTCTCTGCAATGATGCATTAAATCTGTACTGACTAATGTGGCCAGATTATGCAACAGGCTGCCTCGGTTTTCACCGAGCTAGCTGTAAAAAAAATAAAAAAAATCAGATCAAACGTAAACAATAACACACACACACACCAAATATGTTGATTCCCTATAAAATTTTAATTCAAGCATCAGCTCTGCTTTCTAAAGTTTCTATGTGATCTTATCAGGAGAGCAAGAATGTAAACATGACAGGCCCCATTTTCCAAAGCTTTGCGTAAACACTGGTCCATCTTCATTTTTCTCAGATCATGCTATGCCTCACTCGTATTCAAGCATTTAATCAATCACATTTCAGCTATCATTTGTTACCAGGGTCAGAAATCTACCTGAATGCCTTCACAATCAGTTCTATGGGCCCTGTCGCATCAAATGTGTCGATCAAACTGTTGTTTTCGAGTTGCCAACCTAAAAGGGCTACCAACGCCTTCTTGAAGGCGCTGGGCAGCGTCACAGTTTTTACAAACTACGATTGTTCTCTGATAACAAGCCGCTAGTGCCAAACGCATACTGGCCAGAGCTAGCGCACTGAATCGGTCGCGAGCTGCATGAGCAAATATATTTTGTTGATTTAATAGCAGTTTTGTAAAGCAACAATGGCTGAAGGAGGAGAAGAAATGGATTTGGTTGGAGATTTCCTTTTAAAGCTATTTTAAGATGGACTTTTCAAGGAAAAAAATGGACAAAAGGTTGGTCAGTTATTTCCTGGCTAATGGCACCCTTTAGTGGACTTGTAGTAAATCACGCCACACTTTTTTCAGTCTGGATTGATTCAGGCATAGTACTACTGAAGGCCTACCTATGAATTCCACGGCCCGCCACTGCTTTTAGACATCCCGAAGCACCAGTCAAGTAGACTAGATTTTAGACCAAGTTCAAGCAGGTCTAAGTTGTGGCTCCGCTTTTATGTGTCTTTGGATAGCATAGTCTGTTCAAGTATTTCATTCATAAAGATGACCTTAGCACACATCGACAACTGGGAATCATTATTTTTATAATCATTATTCTATCATTTTAACTCATTCACTGCCATTCACAAATTTAGTCGGGAATTGAAAATGTGCCGTAGATCGCCATTCCCGAATTTCTTTGGGTTTTGTTTTGTCATGCTTGGGTGCCGATAAAGTGCTGGCCAAGACCTCTGGCAATGTTTTTTTTTTCCACAAGGGGGCAGTGTTTCCCTTTTTTCCATGTTAGCGATTTGTTCCAGCTTCAGCTGTTAAAGCGCTATATAAACCAACATGTATGTATTGAATTGTATTTTGGACAGCCACCTTCATTTCAAGCTCATATAACTCCAGACCCATATAATTTGGCAATTAACTTCTGATGAAAGAAGAGAGTCTAAGGTTTCTCAGACTAAAGTGAATGTTGATTTAGTCCTAAAATCAAAATTCTGTGGGTCCTGGAATTCGAGTATCAATGATAAAAACCCTGGCACTGGTGTGGACACATTTTTGCACGTCTGGCAGTGAATGAGTTAAATATTGTAAATAAATCTAAATAAATAGGGATGACCAGAAATACAAATATGTATGATTAATATATAATTGAATAATTGATAAACATAAAACATCATTGCAGCTTATAATGAAATGATGCCTGGATTGTTTTGATTTTGATTTTTTTTTTATGAATTCTTATAATTCCAAGCCTCTTATATCAACACAGGCGGTTAAAGAGCACGTAAAAGGGAAGGTAATATTAAAGGCAGAAATAGCAGCACAATAGTCAGCAGATGTGTTGAGCAAGGTGTATAAATATTCAGTGGGGGATGCAGGCTGTCTAAATACCTCTGAACTGACTGCAGGTCCCTTGGGGAAAAGGCCGAGCATGCAAAGTGAGAGGCCGGGACACATGAAAAGAAACGGGGAAACAGTGACAGAACAAAAAGAAGGGGGAGAAAAAGAAGAAAAAAAAGACGGCGGTAGAATTGAAAGCTATCTGTAAAGACGACCATCTGTTTCTCAAAGACTTATTTTGCAAATACAGTGATACCTTGTCTTACAAACTTAATTGGTTCCCAGACAGAGTGTGTAAGGTGAAAAGTGTGTATCCTAAAAATTAATTTCCCATAGGAAACTATTAAAATGAGAATAATCAGTTCCCAGATCCCCATAAAACATAATTTTCTACTTTCTAATTTTCTAAGCCTTAAAACTACACAAAATATACCTTCTTTTATGTCTAATAAATGTGCTATGGTATTATAATTAAAGAAATGAACTGTACTATATAATAAAGTCGTTTTATTTACCTTTGTGATGGCCGTTAATGGCTTGATGGAATGGATTGGCCAGTTTCATCAGCATTAAACACTTGATGAGGACCGTAGCCTTCTTCTTTCACCATCTTGAAGAATTATCACTTGGAGGTGCTTTCTCTGCGATAATTTTATCTTTTTCCTCGTCAATTGTGATCTGTTTAGCTGGGTTGATAGCTTTTTGCATCAAGTGTACAGATGACTTGCGCGGGTTATTTGTGGAGCCTGATTGATGGGATATTTTAACCTTCCAGTCTACACTCTGCTTTTGAATTTTCAAAGTTGAAACGAGTCTAAATGACACTGTTTTCTATCATTTTCTTAACCTTTTTTTATGTTTTCTTCTTTTATGTTTCACTTTTGTTTTTTTGTTTCAAGCACTATCGTCTCCCTTTTCATGTGTGTGTGTGTGTGTGTGTGTGTGTGTGTGTGTGTGTGTGTGTGTGTGTGTGTGTGTGTGTGTGTGTGTGTGTGTGTGTGTGTGTGTGTGTGTGTGTGTGTGTGTGTATATATTTACTCACACTCTCTCTGTCGTCTGCCTGTCTCTTTAATGTTTAACCTTCCCACCCGCTCACTGCTGCGTTCTTGACAAATCATGTGGCTTTATCCGAAGACTGTGCGCGGGGATTAGAGGACAAAACAGTCGGCCACCATTTTCTTGTTAGGAGAACGGGCTCGTTTGCGAACGACACATCATTCATTGTGGCAGCTCCGTGTGTATCCCGAAAAATAGTTTGTATGCCAAGGTAAAATTTTCATAAATGTTAACGTTCGTAAACCGAAAAGTCCGTAAGCCAAAGGGTTTGTAAACCGAGGTATCACTGTACACAAATAAGGCAAAGCAGTCAAGGAAGAAAGCAATATGACTCGTCCTGCGGGATGGAGGGGAGGGGGAGCGGAGGGTCCTTTCCTTCAGTCTACTCCACATGGCTAATTAGCATATGTGAAGGTCAGGGTGGTCCCAAGGCAGGGTGTGAGGGAAAGGTGGGGGGGTGAACATACGTTCACGCTACTAAACGGATACAAGCCATTTAAAGGACAACCGACGTCACTTTTTTGTTTCCTAACTGACATTAGAAAAACGTTTTATAGCATCTAAAATACCCAAAAC